>NC_138030.1:84359830-84606339 GCF_964106645.2 Podarcis pityusensis
GGCCCACCACAAGGTCTGAGGGACAGTGGACCGGCCCCCTGCTGAAAGTGTTTGCTGACCCCTGCCTGAAAAGGATGCAGTGTTCAATCATGGAATCATAGGTTTGGAAGGGGCACCAAGAGTTCAAGTGTTCACAATGAGGGAATCACAGCTAAAGAAACACCTTTAAGATGATCCGTGGATCTACATGCACAAAAGAGTGAGTGCGCAAGAAGACTTGCGGGGGTCAACCGAGCAGAAAGAATGCCACAATCATTCTCCGTTGAGAGTTTGGAACTTCTGAATGGACAGCATGTCGCACAATTAAACTACAATTCCACCTTGCAAAATCTGCTTGTACACTTTTGCAGTGCAGGGAATAGCATGGAGTGGGTAATTCTCACATATTTTACTGGGGGAATCACAGAATCGTAGAAACGCAGAATTGTAGAGTTGGGCGGGACCACCAGGGTCATCTGTCAGGGGAATCCAATCCCCCTCCCTCATGGCTGGCACCCATAAATGGGAAAACAAGAAGTTCTTATGGTGTTGCTCCGAGTCAAGTCCCACCCCCTCCGTCTCTCCTATTATACATCATCCCTGTGTCGGCTGACCTGTGCTTTCCGACTCAGAGCTTTTTGTTCTCCTACTCTCAATGCCCGCCTGGTCCTGGGAGGACTTTCTAAAGACATTGAGACTGTCAGTCATCTCTCCCCTGGTGCATCTTCTTCCTGCTGCTCCTCTCCAAATATTTCCCAGCTTCTCCCCTCTGCAGCCTCTGTACTACGACCTTCTGCAAACCGCTGTTCTCAATCTATACTGTCCTCCTGTTCTCAGGAAGGTTCAGGAGAATGGTCCCCACCATTCCTCTTCAGTCCAGTCCCTGACATCATCTAGCCCAGGGGTCAGCAAACTTTTTCAGCCGGGGGCCGGTCCACTGTCCCTCAGATCTTGTGGGGGGCCGGACTATTTTTTTTTGGGGGGGGAGGGTGAATGAATTCCTATGCCTCACAAATAACCCCGAGATGCATTTTAAATAAAAGCACACATTCTACTCAGGTAAAAAACACGCTGAGTTCCGGACTGTCCACGGGCCGGATTGAGAAGGTGATTGGGCCGGATCCAGCCCCCGGGCCTTATTAGTTTGCCTATCCATGATCTAGCCCAACCCCCAGGAATCTCAGCTACAGCATCCACAACAGATCTGAGCTTTGCAGCTGGCTGGGAAAAGGAACCCAAGTGCCAGGTGAATGTTGTTTGTGGAGCTGATGCTTGGTGCATTTGTATTTCCTGTTTGAAGTTGCCCAACAGTGTGAACTTCCATGAAAAAAAAGGGCAGGGGCTCTATTTGAAGTTCTGGCTGGCGCTTTCTTCCGGGTCCTTCACTTGTGGCACTAAGCAGCTCTGAACCGCATATTGGCAACTCATGAGCAATTACGTCGCTCTCTTCTCCGTCCTGACACAATGGAAGCTGCCAACACCTGGATGTGAGTGGATGCAGCTGACAGCAGCAAGGGCCCTTCGGGGAGGAAAAGTCCGCAGCCAGCTGATGGAGATGACAAACCCCTCGGCTCCAATGCGTGATGCCCTCTCCAATGTGAATGCCCCAAGAATGAGACAAGATCGCAGTGTCAAGAGGCTCATCTTTGCTGCCTCAACGGTGACTTAGATTTCATGCAACTGCAATCTTCTCCATACAGTTTACGTGTTATTTCCTAACATATTCCACAGAAAGCAGTTAAATAGAGCAACCTTTTGCTAAAGCAACCCCCAACCAAATTGCCTGAACTGTATATTTCTTACAGGATAGAACGCCCACAATTTATTTTTTACAAAAATCAACATAGGAAGCATCTTGCTTTGCAGTCTCCGTGGTCCTCAGTCTCTTGGTCCACCAGTACAGAGTTAAATCTGGCTTGCTGCATGGTGTGGCTGTAATATCGTTGCACATCCAATACGTGGCACGTCTCCGAGTGAGAATTGGTAGAGTTGGGAAAGCGTTCCTGATAATGTTAGAATGATGTCAGAATGAAGTTAAGTGGTTTTAGCAGCAATGTTATAAAGGTGTATGTAAAAATGGATTGTTAACAGGTGAGAATCTAAAGTTATAATATATTAAGTTAAAGGATTAAGATAAAAACAAAGAGGGAAAGGAATTGCTGAATTAACTAACAGAACTGGAATACAAAAAAGGGAGGCGTGAGGAGGTCAGGGAAACAAGTAAATGAAATGTAAGGCATGGAAAGATTGATTTGTTTTTAAGTGTCTTTTATTTTTTCTGTATTTTGTATTTTTTCTTTTCTCTATTTTTCTTTTTCTTATCTATGTAACCTTTTTTTTGAAACCTTAATAAATATCATTAAAAAAAAAAAAAAGAGTTGGGAAAGCGTTCCTGAAGAAGCAATACGAGTGCTGGAGATGTAACGAGGCTGAGTGTATGTTTTATCATATGTGGTGGACTTGTAAAAGGGGGGAAAGAATATTGGGAAATGATATATAATGAATTGAAAAAAGAAGTTTAAAAGTACCTTTCCAAGAAAACGAGAGTTCCTTTTGCTGGGGATAATTTAGAGGGAAATTCCCAGGTGTCAAAAAAGGCTTTTCCTACAACTCCCACGTCATCATCACCATTTTATTTGTATGCCGCCTTTCCACAGTTAAAAACAATGCTCAAGGCTGCTTACAACACAACAAGATTTACATAATTACAAAAGTCATAAACAATAAATAAATCACGTCAAAAAAAATACACAACCAAATGGAAAACAATTTCCACATAAATCAAAATCTAAAACTAAGAATACAGCATTAATATCACAGTTTAAGAGGGACGCGGGTGGCGTCGTGGGTTAAACCACAGAGCCTAGGACTTGCCGATCAGAAGGTCAGCGGTTCGAATCCCCGTGACGGGGTGAGCTCCTGTTGCTTGGTCCCTGCTCCTGCCAACCTAGCAGTTCGAAAGCATGTCAAAGTGCAAGTAGATAAATAGGTACCGCTCCGGCGGGAAGGTAAACGGTGTTTCCGTGTGCTGCTCTGGTTCGCCATGCTTTGTCATGCTGGCCACATGACCCAGAAGCTGTACACCGGCTCCCTCGGCCAATAAAGTGAGATGAGCGCCGCAACCCCAGAGTCGTCTGCGACTGGACCTAATGGTCAGGGGTCCCTTTACCTTTATCACAGTTTAAAATGACATAGGTAAAAAAATAATAGCAATTTGAATAAAAGAAATACAACAACAACCCGAAATGTGTGTGGGATTGGCATTTTTTCTGTATGGCCAGAGTATTTGATATAATTATCTCAGTAACCGTATAAACACTCCTGCAAGGTAGACTACTGCTTTTAATTTCATTTTACAGTTGGGAAGGCTGAGAATCACTGGTTTGCCGCTATGGCCTTACTGAACTCATGGCTGAACTGGGAGCAGGGAGCTTCCTCGATTCCAGCTCCCTCGTCTCAGGCACTAGAATGCTGCACTAGCTCTCATTGCTGATGAGTAACTAAACCACCTTTAGAAGACATCTGAAGGCAGCCCTGTACAGGGAGGTTTTCAAATGTTTTAATGTTTTGTTGTCTTTTTATTCATGTTGGAAGCCGCTCAGAGTGAAGGGGGGCAACACCGTCAGATGGGCAGGGTACCAATAATAAAATTATTTTTATTATTACATAATCGGCAGTTGTGATCTGCTCTCTGCCTTGCATCATGCTAAAGAAGAGAAAAATGTAAAGAAAAGCAAGGCATTTTGCATTAGCGATGTAAGCCACCTGCATCAGGAACTGGAGATGTCACTCCAGACAGCTGTCTGAGAGAGAGGAAAGCAGGTCCTGTCAGATAATTCCTTGCCAGGGAAACGATGTCATTGGACTTTAGTTGCACTGCGTTGATGCAGATCAGCTCCAGGTCCAAGTCTGACACCAGATCATTAGGCAGGGTTTTGCTCCTGACGCATCCCTGGCTCCGAAAGGCAGGGTCTTGTTGACATAGGACCTGATAGCTAGGATGGCAAGAGAAGAGGCAGCAGGCCAGCTGGAGTCCCCTGATCTTAGCATCCCCTTCTTTGACAACTTCTGTGGCAATTGGCTCATGGACAGGGAAAGGAAGATGTCACCACCTGAATGCTGATCATCCAGAATGCAAATAATCACTCAGTGATTCCAAAACGGAACAGGTTTGAAAGGTCACGATGCGTGAAGGAATCTACGCACACCGCATGAAAACAGGGACACTCATCAGGGTGACAGCCAAGGAAGCCTGACTGCCAGTATGGCTCAGCAAAACTTCTGAAGCCTTGGATCTCACACCCCCAGACGCAGAGGGTGCAACCCACCACAATGTTCTCCTGTACAAGTGGGAACTGCACTGGTTCTTGTTCATTGGAATGGGGCTTTTACGCTGAGCATAACTCACAAGATAGCCTCCTGGTGGAGGAACAATGCTCAGAAGGAACAATGGTTAAAACAATAAACATGGTTATTATTCTGTGCCCAGGGCAGCTGTCTACCAGCTCCATCTGGTACGCAGGCTGAGACCCTATCTGCCCGCAGACTGTCTTGCCAAAGTGGTGCATGTTCTGGTTATCTCTCGCTTGGACTACTGCAATGTGCTCTATGTGGAGCTACCTTTGAAGGTGACCCAGAAACTACAACTAATCCAGAATGCGGCAGCTAGACTGGTGACTGGGAGTGGCCACTGAGACCATATAACACTGGTCCTGGAAGACCTACATTGGCTCCCAGTATGTTTCTGAGCACAATTCAAAGTGCTGACCTTGAAAGCCCTAAACGGCCTCGGCCCGGTATACCTGAAGGAAGGTCTCCACCCCCATTGTTCTGCCTGGACACCGAGGTCCAGCGCCGAGGGCCTTCTGGCAGTTCCCTCCCTGTGAAATGTGAGGTTACAGGAAACCAGGCAGAGGGCCTTCTCGGTTGTGGCACCCACCCTGTGGAACACCCTCCCACCAAAGAAATAAACAACTATCAAAGAAATAAACAACTATCTGGCTTTTAGAAGACATCTGAAGGCAGCCCTGTTTAGGGAAGTTTTTAAGGTTTGATGTTTTATTGTGCTTTTAATATTCTGTTGGGAGCTGCCCAGAGTAGCTGGGGAAACCCAGCCAGATGGGCAGGGTATAAAAAATATTATTATTATTGGATTTGGTTGGACCCTTGGATGATGAGGGAGTCAAAGGTGCACTAAAGGAGGCTTCCAAGAAGCTGGAGGAATTCTTTGCATCTGTCCTCACAGTGGATGATACAGGGCAGTTCCCAGTGCCTAAACTAACTTTTGCAGGGCAGGAGTCCAAGGAACTGAGGCAGACAGTGGTGATGAGAGACAAAGTTCTAAGCCTACGAGACAAAACAAAAACTTAGAAATCTCTGGCATCTGCCTAAGAGTTCTCAGAGAACTCAAATGTGAAATTGCTGATCTTCTAACAAAAGTATGTAACTTGCCTCTTAAGATCAGCCTTCATACTACTTTTTTAAAGGGCTCTGTCCCAGGAAAGCTAGTGGAAGGTATTGTTAAAGATTACTGTCTCTTTAAGCTGTTGGAGTCTTTTTAGCAAGCATATGGAAGTGATTTGTTTGACCTAGGGCTTGTCCACACTTCTGCTTTTGCTGTGCCTAGAAAGCACCAGTCTGAGCTCCTTTCCAAGGGAAAATCCACTCTTTAACAATCAATTGAAACAAATGGCAATCTGGGGGAAACCCAAATTGCTGTTTGCTCCAATTGAGCGCTAAAGAGTAGTTTCCCTCGGGGGGAAAGCAGCAGGAAAAGAAGAAATGGGGATGAGCCCATAGTACACTTGGACTTTCAAAATGCTCCTGACAAAATACCTCCTGAGTAAGCTTAGCAGTCATGGGATAAGAGGAATCTGGAAGAGGCATATTCATAAGTACACAACCTGGGTTTTCTGACCTCATCTTTGAGGTGGGCCTTAGGTGAAGATGACAAGTGCAATCTCCTGCCTGAGCCTTGTTTCAGGTCATTGGAGGACGCACGTGGTACTCTCCCATGGTCAAGGACAGCCTTCTCCGTGGTGGTCCTCAAACTTGGAACCTCCTTATCCTGGAAGATCTACATCAGCACCTTTCTAGTGATGTTTCATCACCAAGTGAAAGCTATTTCATGTCGCCATCTGGCAAATATGAATGACTGTGATCTAAAGGGGTAAACAACAATGAAGACATTTTTGTAAGTTGCTTAGAAACTTTTTTCTTTTTTGTTAAGTGGCTAAGACAAGTACAAGCATTCAGAAAAGGCCAAACGAAAGACTCCTTTCATATTACTTGGTTAAGTTTTGTTGGCTATCTTTCTAAAAAGTAACATGATTGGCCGTCACAAAGTACACGTGGTCTGTTATAGAAAGGCGTGGAAAAACATTGAAATGACCTGCATCAAACTACTGAAGCAAGCAACTTCCAATAGTTGTTTTTATTTTTTATTTTGTTCAAACATTGGGAGGGCTGTAATCATGATAATATCTTGACGCTATAGTTACAATTTTATTTTCTGTTTCTGCATTTTATCTTTTATTGCTTGCTTTAATATCTGAAAATGAAGAAACATAATGAATATATATGAATAATATTTTATTTAAATGAGCCTTTGGGTTCAATTGATTTCTGTTGCTTAGGCACGATCACTCATATTTTTCATGATGACGTATCAGATTATTTATTTATGTGTATTGCCCTATTATTATTATTTTTTTAAATTGTAAGTCCCCTTGGGCATTGTTCTGCAGTGGAAAGGGGGATATAAGTGTTTTAATAAAGAATCCCCTCTAATTTTTAAAACATCAGTTGCCACAGGGACTTAGACAGCTGCAGAATATCATGCAAACTTCTCTTTCTGGCTTAACATCAGTCTGGTTTACTCCCTTACTGTTTACTGGTCACTATGTCCAACAAGCCTGTCCAATAGGGCTTTGCTCCTACGTCTCAGGATCAGCTGCTATGAATAGAGCTTCCTGGCATGTTCCTCGTTGCCCCATAAGATATTCCCCTGTAAGATAAATGGAGACACGGGTGACGCTGTGGTCTACACCACTGAGCCTCTTGGGCTTGCCAATCAGAAGGTCAGCAGTTCGAATCCCCAAGACGGAGTGAGCTCCCGGTGCTCTGTCCCAGCTCCTGCTCACCTAGCAGTTCGAAAGCACGCCAGTACAAGTAGATAAATATGTACCACTCTGGCGGGAAGGTAAATGGCATTTCTGTGCGCTCTGATTTCCATCACAGTGTCTCGTTGCACCAGAAGTGTTTAGTTATGCTGGCCACATGACCCAGAAAGTTGTCTGTGGACAAACACTGGCTCCCTCGGCCTGGAAGCGAGATGAGCACTGCAACCCCATAGTCGCCTTGGACTGGACTGGACTTAACCATCCAGGGGTCTTTTACCCTTTCTTTTTTTTTTTAACCTTACTTCATGTTCATCACAATTTGGTAGAACATGAGCTGCAAAACCAAGCCACTCTCTGGGGGTTTTGTGGTCAGCAAATAAATTTGGAAGCGAAAGGGGTCCCTTTGGGCTTGTCCTGTTGCTACCGCTGGACCTGCACAGCCATTGTGAGGGAAAGGTGTGTGGCAAGGACTGGAGACAAGGAGATGTCGGGGGGGAGGAGCTGCAAATTCTCCTCCCACTTGGATAAAAATCTAAGTTCCAAGTGGCATCACGTGTGTTTTCGGCTTTCTCCAAAATCATGTAGACAGAAGCGTGTGAAAGGTTCTTGTTTTTGTGGTTTGTTTGTTTTTTATCTTTGTGAACTCTGGTGCTGCAGTTTTGGGACTTGTCAACAAAAAGCAGATATGTAATACTCTTTGAGTCACAACACAAGCAATTCTGGATACTGCCGTGCATCACATAGAGGACTGGCCTTATTGTACGACATCTGGTATTGCCAAGGTGTCTCTTTTTGTCCCTAAGTTATTTTGAAATGGGATTTTCACTACATGGTGGGAATAGACAGGTATTCATAGGATCCCATATAGGGGGGAAACACGAATTTTGCAGTGGAGGCCATATTCTGCAATTGCTGGTGCCTGGAGGCCATGATCATTGCCACCGTGCTCAACATATTTGTGTTGAACCTTGAAAATTCCAAATAAAGGAACAACCTCTTTGCTATATCTAGTTCCTTGCATCATTGTGCGTTCTCCCTCTCTCTCTCTCTCTCTCTCTCTCTCTCTCTCTCTCACACACACACACACACAGTTTCCCTGGTGTTTCCTGGCAGCAGCTGCTGCCTTTCACTTTATTTCCCCCTTCTGCCTACAGACTAGCTCAAGCCCCACCTGAGACCTAACATTTGTCTGTTTGGAGAATAGATGAGTATTTATTAGAATTAAACAGCTGGGAGCGCAGTGATATTTAGACGAACATTAGAGGGGCTGCAGGAGGAGGAGATAATTCCTGGAGCAGCTTAGAAAAGCTGGCTGAGCTCAGTTTCCACCGGGATTTCACAGGTCTCCTGTGTGCGGCTGATACAGTTAATTTCGCGCTGGAGCTGCAGGCTGGGCCACACTGATATTGCCATGTTATTTAGAATCGAAAGGTCAAGCTGGAAATTGAATAATCATTGACAAGGAATCCATCAGGGATGCTAAGAGCACAGCGAGCAGCAGCTCAGACCGTGTCAAAGGCTGATGGAGGAGCCTGGCTGAAGAATATTGAGGCTCAGGCAGCCATTGGATCCATTACACCAGTTGGCCAAAGCGTCAAGTTTCCGTGTGTGTGTGTGTGCGTACACACACACACACACACACACACACACACACACACACACAGCAAGAGCAGGGGGCATTGTATAGGCAGCACTAATGCCAGTGTACTGGAAGAAGCAAAGATCCCCAGTGTCGAAGCAATGATTCTTCAACATCCACTTCGTTGGACTGGTCATGTTGTGTGGATGCCTCTTCCAAGGCAACTGCTCTATTCCAAACTTAAAAATGGAAAGCGTAATGCTGGTGGTCAACAAAAGAGGTTGAAAGACTCTCTCAAGGCAAATCTAAAAAACACAGACAACTGGGAAACACTGGCCTGCGAGCGCTCCAACTGGAGAACAGCCTTTGCCAATGGTGCCATGGGCTTTGAAGACGCTTGAACTCAGGACAAAATGGAGAAACGTGCTAAGAGGAAGGCAAGCTTAGCAAACCCTCACTGTGATCAACTCCCATCTGGAAACCTATGTCCCCACTGTGGAAGGACATGTAGATCAGGAATTGGCCTCCACAGTCACTGTTAAAACCATGTTCATGGAAGACAATCTTTCTCAGCTACAAGTGATTGCCAAAGAAGAAGAAGAATTGTGATTATTCATTTTCTCTTCTCTTCTTTTCTTTCACCTTTATTTTCTTCCTTTTCTTATTCTTTCTTATTCTTGCTTTTTTCTTATTTCTCTTCTCTAGATTAGTTTGGCTTTTATTGTACGGAAAACTTTTAATAAGATTTGATTTTTTAAAAACCTCTTTCTAGTTTTCTTAGGGAAAAATTATTACACGGATGGCATCACACTCTTTTGCAAATGTAAAAATGTTTTCTTCTACATCACCTAATTGTTGGAGAGATTGCAATAAACTTGGTACATATTATCATTTATGGTGGGAATGTTGGTTGGTGCAAGATTTTTTGAATTTAATTTTTACAGAAATGATAAATATTACTAAATTTATGTTACTGAATATTTTTCATGATACCAATGTAAAAATAATATCAAAAGAACTGGTCTTATATATGATCCTGGCAGCACAAACAGTACAGTCATACATTAGAAGTCAAACGGAATCCATTCCAGAAGTCCGTTCGACTCCCAAAGCGTTTGACTTCCAAAGCATGGCTTCTGATTGGCTGCAGGAGCATCCTGCAGCCAATCGGAAGCCATGGAAACCGTGCTGGATGTTCAACCTCCGAAAATCATTTGAAAACCAGAGCAATCACTTCCGTGTTTCAATCGTTCAGGAACTGAAACGTTCGCATTCAAAGATGTTTGGCTTCCAAGGTTCCACTGTAATTGCAACACAATGGAAAACAGCCCAAATTTGTACACTGGATACTTACTGAAATATAGCTATAACAGAGAAAATTACAGATACTTTGATATTTTGACAAGGTCTAGAACCTCCAGATGCTTTTTATATGATTTAGTATTCCTTTATGAAATATGTAGCAAAACTATCACTTTCAAGAAAGCCATTGTCACAAGCCTGGCAAACCTAGAACTATGCTTGATGATCGGATAAAAGTTGATAGTCTTTACTTGGACTTGGTTATTTTAACTCATGCGCAACTACACATTCTATGTACCCATTTTGCAGTTTTGTTTCTCTTGTCTGAATTTTTGCCTATTATCATTGTTCTCTCTGTTTTATATACATTATAGAATGAAACAATAATAAACTTTTTCTGAAAATTCTCCATATGAACATATTATGTGTCTTGCAACACACACACTCTCTCAGATCATTCTTCACAGCTTGCAGTTATTGTAGTATATCTCTGTTTATTGCTTCTTTGTTGTAGAACACCGAAAACCAACATGGTGACTTTCAGCTGTTATGAACTACAACTCCCATCAGCCCCAACCAGCATATCCAATAGTTAGGGATGATGGGAGTTGTAGTCACAAAGTCTGGAAGGGTCTACATTGGCTACCCCTGTTTAGAAGATTGCTTTTAAGCAGGGGCAGGGCAGATCTGACCAATGCTTTATATCTAATAGTTCATCTCATAAGCATAATAATTTCTGATCGTGAAACAGGAGCCCCCTCCAAATCTGTTCCACAGAGCTGGAGGATACCCCAGAAAAGATTTAGAGAGTGTGGGTTGAGGAGGAGAAGAGAGGGGATTTAATAACCACCAATTCCATAGTCAGAAAATTCCATCAGTTCTTTTGCTGGTGAGATCAGATTTTCAAATGCCCTAACATGAATGCATTGTAGCTTTATCTTTTTAAAAAAGTACCACATTTATTTACTAGTTCTCTGAAAGTGTGGGATTCAGACTCTTTCTTGCTCATGGGGCCAGGAGACGTTTACCAATCCAGAAGTGATTTGCAAGTGTGTTTGTGTGTGCGCGTGTGATTAAGTAATATGTAAACGTCCTTAAAGGGACGCAGGTGGCGCTGTGGGTTAAACCACTTGCCGACTTGCCGATCAGAAGGTTGGTGGTTTGAATCCCTGCGATGGGGTGAGCTCCTGTTGCTCGGTCCCTGCTCCTGCCAACCTAGCAGTTTGAAAGTACATCAAAGTGAAAGTAGATAAATAGGTACCACTCTGGCGGGAAGGTAAATGGTGTTTCCGCGCACTGCTCTGGTTCGCCAGAAGCAGCTTAGTCATGCTGGCTACATGAAGCTGTACACCGGCTCCCTCGGCCAATAAAGCGAGATGAGCGCGCAACCCCAGAGTCAGCCACGACTGGACCTAATGGTCAGGGGTCCCTTTACCTTTAAACGTCCTTAAATCTCTGTTTTCTATGCATCCCAGAATCCACAGACATAATCTAATACAGAGTTGTGCATTTAAAACTGATTTAACTAAGTGAGCCTAAATATGCTTAATTCTGTGTTGGATTGTGCCCAGTATCTAATTTTGAAAATCTTCTACTTTCAGATTCCATTTCCATTCCACTAAAAACTACCCAGCCCACCCCTATAAGCATGCAAATCCATGTACAAAAACCATGAATCTGCAGGAGCTTTTTAGGGTTCAGTTAAGTGGACCTGCAGAGGAAGAGACCACTTTCTCTGGCAGGCAACCTTTTGGGATTTCTGCAAGGGATGGGGAGAGAAAATCCTGCAAAGGGCTAACAAGGCAAAGAGAATTAAGGGGAGCTTTAATTCCAAATGAGGATCATTTTGACAGAAGTCAAAGTCCCAAAGCCCCTTGCCTTCCCTCGAAATAGCATTCAGACATCCAAATCGCCTTGCAAAGTAAATTTCATATTAACAAGCAGAGAATCAATTTTAAATAACCATTAAAGTAATACGATTTCAAGCTTTAGGCAGTGGGGTTTGATACACTCTTGGCAGTCAGTCTAGTCCACAAAACTCTGGGGACTCTTAAAACTGCAGCGCTTGAAGCGGAGAACAAATAACGTGCTCCTCCACATGTTTCTCTTGTATTAGGAGGCAACAAGAAACTTGAAACACAAAACTCCCCTTTGCCTGGAAAATATTGCAGGTTTCAGCTGCAGGGATGTGTCCTTGTTTTCGCCTACATTTTCCAGACTTTGAGGCAAGGCTATACAGATTAAAGTGGGACGGACGGGGGACAGCTCTCTCCAACCAAAAGCAAGGGACGTGTGGTGGATTTAAAAGATCTTCTAGTTACAGTATCTCAAAGCTTTATGGAGACACTTGTGATGTTCTTGCAAGAGAGAGAAGCAGCAAGAAGCCTGGAGCATAATTCTGTTTCGGAACAAAATAGCTAATTTAATTCTGCCGGCACAAAAAATACTTTTTAGATGGCAGCCTGAGCCTATAGTTGCTGCTGGTGTTCTTGCAAGATGGCGGCGGCAGCAGAGACTGCTTGTGGTGGATGCTCTTTCATGTACCCTCTTCGTTGTGGAAATGTTGGCATGATGCAAGCTTGGGAGAAGGTAGGTGTGAGTACTATTCGAAGTATCATCTCTGGATTGCAAGCCTGCGCTCCTAATAGTCTTTTCCCTTGACCGAAGGGATATTGAAAGCCAAGAACTAACAGTAGCAGCAGAGAAAACATGTTTCCCTCTTCATTTTCAACTTTCTTGGGCACATGAAACTAACCACAATTACCTTGAATTTCTGCTTAACCCTCAAGAAAGAAGGGCATTTTCGCTGGCCAGGTTTAATTCAAATCCATCAAACCTCCTTGGGGGAAGGTTCTCAGGCAGGGTGGAAGGAGAAAGAACTTGCCCATGTGAAGACCACCTGGTGGAAACCCTCACACATATGGTTCTTAATTGTAAACTATATGCTGATCTCCGTCAGCAAATTCTAGATCAACTCTGTATCCCCAAATGGAAACCCAGAGTTGGAGGTCATACATTTTCTATTACTGGGGAATGATCAGAAGCTCACCAAGTTAGTGGCTAAATATCTCTATTTGGTTTTTTGTCGTTGAAATACACTGCAGATGTCTGATCTCCCTGGAGACCTAGAGATGTGACGATAGACTGCTCTGCCTCCGTTCTTTTAGCAAATGTTTTGTGCCACTGGGAAAGTGGTAATTTTGTGTTGATTTGTTTTGGATGTTTGTATGTGATGCCAATAAAAAGTTTGATGATGATGATGATGACAGTCTTTTTTCAAATATTTATTTATTGAATTTATATACCACCCTATACCCAGAGGTCTCTGGGTGATTCACAGAAAAGATCACAATATATAAAATCAAAATCAGAACAATAACCCAATAACACCCCCCCCCCAAAAGAGCCACATTTTAAAAGGGTATAGGATGTCAATCAGGTTGACCAAAGACCTGGTTAAAAAGGAATGTTTGTGCCTGGCGCCTAAAGGTGTATAATGAAGGTGTCAGGTGAACTTCCCTGGGGAGAGCATTCCACAGACGGGGAGCCACTGCAGAGAAGGCTCCGTTCTCGTGTTGCCACCCTCCGAACCTCTCAAGAAGGAGGCACACGAAGGAGGGCCTCAGAAGATGATCTCAGGATCCAGGTAGGTTCATATGGAAAGAGGCGGTCCTTGAGGTATTACAGCCCTGAGCTGTTTTCTGTTTTCTCTGTACTCACTTTGGAAGCAATTCGTTGCAGGCCCAGTAGATTTTGCATGTGTTTGGACAAGTTGCTTAAAACATGCCATGCTGAAAAGCTGCTATTCAAGATCCAGTTAAAATGACGACCGCTTGACTTGTTGCATGGCTTTTGCCAAAGGTCATGAGTTCGTTTCAATATTGTATCATTTAAATTGGAGCCAAAGCTAAGTATTTGTTCTTGCCTACAGCACTGGGCCATTTACCATGGTTCACACAGGCTTCATTTTCGTGCCAAGACTGAGGTGCCAGGATTTCACCACAGTATCTCTGGATTGATGGGTGGCATCCACTCTGAAGCCGAGACATTTGCTCTGTCCTTTTCTGCTGAGGAAAACTAACCACCTTTGAGGGGACAAGAAGGGATTCTTTACATGGCTTATGGATGGGCGAAGGATCGGGCAGTTGAAGGCTAGACTTATCTCAGGTTGCAATGAAAAACAAAGAGTTTTCAAACCAAACTGGTTCTTAGAAATACCTTAGACTTACCTTAGACATGAGTTCTTACAAGTTTTTGAGATGCCACCTGAAAACTTACGTAGCTGGAGGTTTTCTGACATGAAGTTCTCCAGATAATCCCCTCCTTTGCTTCATCTTGACTGGGAAGGAAGCTATGTGAGATGGAAAGATAGGGGAGAATAGGAGCTGAACTTTTAACCTGAAATTGCCCTGGGCAAACGAGATGTGGAAGACTGTTTGCCAAGAAAATGTCAAGAGAACAGGAAGCAAGTAGCATGGCAAGAATAAGACTCTTTCTTTGTTCAATCCCGGCATTAAGGGAAGTGATAATGATCTGAAAGGGATAAATGAAAGGTAGATTGAAATTAATCAGTTACTGGTGCATTTAATTAATTTGTATTTTAGTTGGTGTGAACTTCTTGCATATTCTTGAATTATGAGTGGTCTATAAAGGTTTTTAAGTAAATAAAATTACCGAGATCCTGCCCAAAGAAAAGACTATCCCGTTGAAAAATCTCAATTACTAGCATTTTAATCTAGAGCTCTAGGCTAGCAAGCTTAATATTCCTGCTGTATTTTGAAACTGAATCAAGAGATGAGACAGCCATAGTGTTTTCCTGCCAGTCTGTCCCTGATCTTTCCATCAAACTGTTGTTTCTCTTCTGCTGAGAAACACACCTGGTATCCTGCACACTGGAACATGGGAGGTGGTCAGGGAAAGGACAAGACAAAAAATACAAATACAAATGGGCAGGGCAAGAGAATGAAGTGGTTTGCAGAGCCAGCCCATGCACGACGCAAGGAGAGGGGACTGCCTTGAGCAGCAGGATCCACGGGGGCAGAAGATCCTGATGTAGATCTTTATTCCCACCCCCTGTTCCTCATGTAGATCTTCAGTCACCCCTTCTTCCCTGGTGGGGAGGGGGAGCACTATTTTATGGTTTGCCTCAGGTGCCAAAATGTCTTGCACCAGCCCTGGTGGTTTTGCACCTAACAGCAGGTCTATGGCTTAGTTAGCCTTAATGTGTGAGTTTGTTGACGCCAGGAAAGGAGATGGTGGCTGCTTGGCTCCTCCTCCAGTCACCTTGTTGCAGCTATGGCAGAGGCATGGTTTGGCGTGTTGTCCAAGCCCTGGATCATGGTTTATAATAATAATACATTTTCATTTATATCCTGCCCTCCCTGGCCAAACCGGGCTCAGGGCGGCTAACATCAAAGTATATAATACATTAATTAAAACATAAAATCCAGCAATCGACTGAAATACAGCTTAAAATCAGAATAAATCAGATGGCAACCCACAATTTATAACTGCAGACAAACCATGAATCGTAACCAAGGTTTGCAGTTTGTGGGACATATGGAGGAGCAGAGGCTGATTTAGGGGAGATTGACCAGTTCGGGACGTGGGTGGCGCTGTGGGTTAAACCACAGAGCCTAGGACTTGCCAATCAGAAGGTCGGCGGTTCGAATCGCCACCACGGGGTGAGCTGCCGTTGCTCGGTCCCTGCTCCTGCCACCCTAGCAGTTCGAAAGCACATCAAAGTGCAAGTAGATAAATAGGTATCGCTCCAGCGGGAAGGTAAACGGCGTTTCCGTGCACTGCTCTGGTTTGCCAGAAGCAGCTTAGTCATGCTGGCCACATGGAGCGAAAGCTGTACGCCGGCTCCCTTGGCCAATAAAGCGAGATAAGCGCCACAACCCCAGAGTCATCCGCAACTGGAAAAAAAGCAGATCGTGCTTTTTTTTTTTGAAAGAGGGAAGTGGGTGTTGAAACAAAGCCACTGATCGTTTGCCGATTGGGGAGAGAGATAAGGGACGCTAGAGATAAAGGAGACTGCCTGGGAGGGGGGAGGTAAAGACAGAAAACTTGCAAAGGGAAGGAAAGGAAGACTAAAGCAATAAGGAGAGAAATTAGAAGAAAAGGAGGGGCAAAAATTCTGCTCCAGCTAAGGAAAAGACATTACACTAAGGCAAACAAGAGGGAAGGGAGTGTTGAAAGGAAACAGCTGATTGGTGGGATCGGAAGAGAGATAAGGGACGCTAGTGGAGGCTGCCTGAGAGGGGGGAGGTAAAAGCCCATGGATCCTCAGGATTTTTACATTGGGTCACCCCAAATTCACCATCAGGTCACATAGCATGTCCATGGCTACAGCCTGCACCAAAAAAACCACGCACCCACTGTTACGTGGGGCTGCAATGGCGCAAAAACGTGGTTACAAAGCACGGATCCACATGGATACTCAGGATTTTTGCACTGGGCTATCCCAAATTCACCATCAGATCACATGTCTGTGGCCACAGCATGAACCACAAAAATCATACATCCACTGTTTCGTTCAGAAGATTTTTTTTCTTGTTCTCCTCCTCTAAAAACTAGGTGCGTCTTATGGTCAGGTGCATCTTATGGAGCGAAAAATACAGTATGTTACCTTCTAGCACCTGATGATTACTTCTTAGAAACCCAAAGTGATCAGAGATTGAGAAGACCCCATCTCCCCCTTTTGCATTGTAAAGCCTTTCTTTTAAGATGCATACATTCTTGTGCATTCTGAAAGTATTTGCAGCAGCCCTGACCTTTTCCACTGCCAGCAATGGCACTTTGCTCTTAGGGTCCATAATCAGGCATTTCAGTCTGAAAATGAAAGTGAGACCAACCATTTCTTTGCTGGTACTTCCAGCAATTTATCCTTGAGTTAACCCTGTGTTTGCTGCTTAAAGAAGGGCAGGCTGCGTATCAGGAACAGCTAGTGGGAGGGGTGTCGAAAGAGAGACACTGGAAGGGCTGGGGACAGGAATACTACCCAGGTGCATGTTTATTGTGTGCAGAATGAAACAAGGCATTGCTAAACAAATGGACTTGCCGATCAGAAGGTCGGCGGTTCGAATCGCCACCACGGGGTGAGCTGCCGTTGCTCGGTCCCTGCTCCTGCCAACCTAGCAGTTTGAAAGCACATCAAAGTGCAAGTAGATAAATAGGTACCGCTCCAGCGGGAAGGTAAACGGCATTTCCGTGCGCTGCTCTGGTTCACATGACCCGGAAGCTGTATGCCGGCTCCCTCGGCCAATAAAGCGAGATGAGCGCCGCAACCCCAGAGTCGGCCACGACTGGACCTAATGGTCAGGGGTCCCTTTACCTAAGCAAATGGAAACTTGGCCTTGCAAACAGGGAAGAATTGGAGAGCAAATCTGCTGCCATAATGAGCTTGGTGCAGGGTTGCTAAAGCTAAGCCATTTCCCCTCAGGCTCTGTACCCTTAATTGTAGCCTAAAAGACAGCCATTCAACAGGTATTGCTTATTTTGCATCTCCAGATCTTGGAGGAACCACACCTCTTAAATCTCTGGCTATCATGAAATGGCTCTAGGCACTTTCTTTGACAGAAAAAGAAGTTGGCATTAAAGTAAGCAGGGGAGAAATACTGGCTTGGGAATCCTAGATTCAAAACACATATTTCTGGAACCGTTGTGATTTATTTATTTGCAAAAATGCTTCTTAGGGTAATGGGAGACATAAGTTGAATTGAAAACCTTTGTGCCTTTGTAGCAATCCATTCTCCAGAGACCTGGACTCCACACTGTCCTCAATTCTGAAGGCTGGTGGGGGTTTTTTTTGTTAGTTTGTGAGTCCAGAAGTATGGAACAGTTGTCATGTTGTCATATTTCTTCTTGGGTTCATTCATTTATCCTGGCTATGCAAGCCTCCATAAAACATCCGGTCTTTTGAAGCTGAGGACCCAAAGTTTAGCCACTCCCTAATTCTGCGACTGCATTATTTCCTGGGTGTTCTGCGACTTAGCTCTGCAAGAGTGGTGATGTTAAAGCGTTCTGAAAGTCTTAGGACTCTGTGCAATGTTCTTTCATTTCAATGGAAATAGCTCCTGAAAAGGTTCCCAGAAATTGTCACTATTGGAAAAGAAACTGGAACACTGGCTTGCTCGGGTGATGAAATAGATTATTTATTTTTATTTTTAGCTCACCCTTTCCTGTAGGTTCAGAGCATTTCAACAACTGTAATCAAATTTTAAATTGTGCCTGTTTTAAAATGGCTTCTGGGTCCTCCTGTAAGAATTGATTGTGGTTTCCTGTAAAATACCAAATGGCTGTGCTTTGCACGTAGAAGTGGAGTTCTCCAGGTGGTAACTGAAAATTAAACTAGACCCTGTGATAATCATGTGTTTTATAATTAATGTTTGCTTAGATGTTTTACTTTTCTAATTTAATGCTCATACTAAGCCAACTTCCATATTGCTAGAAACAGCTGCCATCCTCCTGGGGGCAAGGATCAAGATGGGCTGCCCCCAATTTGGTTTGGACCCTGATTCCGCAGCGCTGGGTGGAATGGAGAACCATACGATCCCTGTCTAGTATCCAATTATTAAATTGTGTTAAGAATTTAGGGTGAAAAAATGATTTTGTGTGCAAGAAATACACCACTTTTGCAACAAAAGAAACTATTTATTTGGAATATGCATTACCAGTACAAATCAGGAGACTGTAAAACCTACACCTTGTTAGTATTATTATAGAACAGAAGAGTTTCAGTGGGAATTAAAAAGACAGAGGCCTTTGTTTTTAAAGGAGCAGAAAAGCTTGATGTAAATCAAAGGAAATGCTTCCTAGGGTTTCTAGGGGGAACCTACTGGAAACAAAAGAATGAAGACAAAGCAATAACAGAACAAAGCAGGGTGTCTTTACACTCAACAAAAGGGCTCGTGATAAGCAAAAACAATGTATGCTATAATACATTTTTGATAATAGCAAGGGTAATAATATTTTCAAGAAGCTTCAGGTAAAGTTGCATGGGGAAAATAAGGGACTGATACAAAGTGTGATGTGAAAAGTTCACAATAAATGGCAAATAAGGAGGCCAATTTTACAGTGCCAATTTTTGAGGTGCTAAATTGTAGCTCAAACTGCCTTTGCAAAATTAGCTTAGTTCTGCAAATACTTTAAAACACAGTATCATCAAGGACAAGTTATGGGCTCTTCCTTACTGGAAGAAAAAGTAATGTCTGATCCTGCCTAAAACACATTTGACTCTATAACTCCATGATCCCACCCCAAGAATAAATGGCAGGTTCAGTGCTAATTTGAGAGAGATACCATAATTGACCAAATAAAGTTTAGATGGGTTGAGCACCACTTTCTCTGTGCCATGTGAGATAGATGACATAGACTCTTGCCAGATTGAGATTTCATCCTGACAGACTATATACAGAGTCATCCCACGTGTAGAGTAACAGTGATTTGGGGTTGCCTTAAATCTGGAGATAAGTGAGGCTTAGGATACCATACATTCAATGAATTTGCCTTCTAAATGTGGGCCCAGATTCTGCAAATCTGCTGGATCAGCACCGTTAGGGCTAGTTACAAGGGGTGCACTATTTGCTCACCTAACAGAGTGGGTGCATGCCTAGCTATGCTTGCTTTTAGTTACAAAGTCAAATACTGTGGAAGTTATTTCAAAGGAAAAGAAAAACTTTAATCTGACCCTTCCTTGCTAGTCCCTTTGGTCTCCCAAATATCCTCCCCACTCTTAGAAGAATTACCAGCAGTGGGCAACAGGAGCTGTGGCAGTGCAAGTGGGAGGGGAGAGTAGGCAAGGAAGTCTGTTTCCTACCCCCCCCCCAAACTTTGGTGTTGTTGCATCAGGATGAACAGCACAGTGGTCCATGGAAAATGCAATTCTCACAGAGGCTACGGAGGGCCATTGGTTCTGTGACCCACTGAATAGAATCATAGAATCAGAGTTGGAAGGGGGCCAAGGGTTATCTAGTACAACCCCCTGCAATGCAGGAATCTCAGCTAAAGCATCCATGACAGATGGCCATGCTTAAAAACCTCCAAGGAAGGAGAGTCCACAACCTCCCGAGGGAGACTGTTCCACCACTGAACAGCTCTTACTGTCAGAAAGTTCTTCCTGATGTTTAGTTGGAATCTCCTTTCTTGTAAGGTGAAGCCATCGGTTCGAGTCCTACCCTCTAGAGGAGAAAACAAGCATGTTCCCTTTCCATGTGAGAGCCCTTAAGATATTTGAAGATGGCTATCGTATCTCCTCTCAGTCTCCTCTTTTTCAGGCTAAACATACCCAGCACCACCAAGTGCTCCTCATATAGCTTTTGTTTCCAGACACTAGATCATCTTGGTTGCCCTCTTCTGCACAGCAAGCACACCAAAAGAACACCAAGTGACTAGATTGGGAGAGGGGGACAGATGCTCTGCTTTCGCTCTCCTTGGTGCTGAAGCCACCATCAGTGGCCCATAAGTCTAAAGGGAAAGTTGAGAGAGGATGTTATAGGGCTGGGGAAGCCAGAATTGGCGTAGATTTTAATCCAGGCATCCCCCAACCATCGGCCCTCCAGATGTTTTGGACTGTAATTCCCATCATCCCTGACCACTGGTCCTGTTAGCTAGGGATCATGGGAGTTGTAGGCCAAAACATCTGGAGGGCCGCAGGTTGGGGATGCCTGTTTTAATCTGAGCTGGAGAAAAATGTTGGGATTTGTAAAGTTCACCTCGTTCTTTTCCCCAGCGACAAACTGTCAAGCTAACAGCTGAGTTAAGCAGCTAAGCGAGTTTGGTAGCAGGGCAAGGAGACTAGGGCAGACTGCCCTTTCATCCAACCAATCTCAAACTCCCAACTAAACTCATTGGTAAACAACATGAACAGATATGCAGTTAGAAACCCAGAAGCTGTGCTGTGGTTTTCCCGCCAGCGGATTGCACGATCTGTCATATGTACGGCTGTCTGCCTGCTGGACAAAGGTTGTGGGTGAAGCAAACCCTAGCCTTTAGATTTGTTCCCTTGACGCCAAGATGGCTGAGCTGGAGGAGCAGAGAGAGGGGCAGAGCAGTTGGTGGCAAGGCCTTCAGGGACATGATACCTGTGTCGCTCTCCCAGGATGATGGCATCCCTGCTGTCATGAAGAATGAGCATCTCTGGAAAGAAGGCCACCACTTGGAGGAAGACAGAAATGATCCCTTAGAAGGGACCATTTCCTTGGGGGATGAGCAGTTATCCCCTCAGGCTGAGGATATTCCTCTAGGTGGGGTGAAGGGATCTTGTCAGTGGGCGATTCAACCATTAGGAACACAGATTGATGAATGTGAATGCTCATGATGCAGTCTGGCATGAATGACATGGGGAAATGTTCCCATGAGGACCTGGAAGTGAAATTTAGGTTGTGGTGACAATGTTGATAGCCAGGACCTTCAAGGTAGATTTCTCTGAAATGCTACTGGTCCTTCATGCAGTGGTGTTGCATGGGATGGGGGAGGGGTACAGAGAGTGCTATTAACCCTTCATGCCCCACCCCCACCTAGCGCATGGCATTTGCCTGTCAGCTGATGGGTGGGAGCAGGGGGACATGGAGGGTGAAGAAAACCCTCTGCACTCACCCAAGGACTTGTGCCCCCCTCGCAGATTCTGCGCCCAGGGTCACAGCCCTCACACTATGCCCTGAATTCAATACAAATGTGCGATTGCCAAGAAAATCTAACAGTCACATTTGACTTCAACATAGGAAGCTTCGCAAAAATTTGGATGAAGGAACTTGGCTGCCAAGAGGGTCAAATCACTCCAAAATGCTTGGGAGTTGTTTAAAACCACAGTATTAGAAGCTCAGCTATACTGCATACCACAGATTAAGAAAGGTACCACCAGAGCAAAGATAATGTCAGTGTGGTTAATGTATGGTTAGCGAACAGAGTCAAACAAGCTATTAAACTCTAGTAATTAGAGACAAGACAGCTTTCTTTAGAAAACGGAAGACTTCTCCAAGTGAGGGGAATAAGAAGGAGCAAAAACTGTGGCAAAAGTAATGAAAGCAGACAAAAAGGAATGCTAAAAATAACAATCTGAGGAGCACATTGCTAAAACATTAAGACCAACCAAAAAAGTAAATAATTAGTAGCAAGGGACTGGCTAAGGAGGCTGTTGCACCTTTGAATGGCAAGGGCATCAAAGGTGAGCTGGAGGAAGATAAGGAGATGACAGAGAAGCAGAATGAATTACTTGCGTCTACACACGGGCAGATATGGGGCAAATACTGTGCCTGAACTGGACTGATTTTGGATCCATTTAACAATGTGATCCTATGAAGGCTGAGAGTTTGCTCCAAAAAAGAATTGGGTGATGAGAAAGTTAAGAAGAAAATCCAAACTTCTGAGGGGCAAGGGCTTACAAAGAAAGCAGAAAAAAAGTTCTCTCTTACATATACTTGCTCAGCTCTGCAACTATTCACCTCCAACAGGGCACCATTTCTCCCCACAATGTCATGACGTAGCGTCACTCCAATGAGAGACTGTGAGAGAAAATGGCAGCCCCGGCTGCAAATTGTTTCAGATTGCATTTTTTAATGGAAAATACTTCCACCACCTGAAGATCCCTAGAATTTCTCCTGCCCCATGAGAAAATGGCTGAAATCCCCTCTCTCAGTTTTCCAGAATGAGAATGGGATCATGAACAATGAATTTCAACAGGGACAAATGTTAAGATCACACACTTAAGACATGCAAAAAGGATCTAGGGGTCTTAGTAGACCACACACTTCACATGAGTCAACAGTGTGATGCAGCAGCAAAAAAACCCCAATGCTGTTCTTGGCTACATCAACAGAAGAACAGGGATCTGATCATATTATGACTCAATTCTGCCTTGATAAGACCCATCTGGAGTCCTGTGTCCTGTTCTGGGCACCACAATTTAAGAAGGATATTGACAAGCTGGAACGTGTGCAGAGGAGGGCCACCAAGATGATCAAGGGTCTGGAAACCAAGCCTCTTGAGGAACCGCTGAGGAAGTCAGGTATGTTTAGGCTGGAAAAGAGGAGACTGGGAGGAGATATGATAGCCATCTAAAAGTATCTCGAGGGCTGTCACATGGAGGATAAAGCAAGCTTGTTTTCTCCTGCTCTGGAGGGTAGGACCAAACCAACAGCTTCAAACTGCAAGAAACACCAGGAAGAACTTTATGGTGAGAAGAGCTATTTGACAGTGGAACAGACTCCCTCGGAAGGCGGCAGACTCTCCTTCCTTGTTAGTTTTTAAGCAGAGGGTTGGCATGGATGCTTGAGTTGAGATTCCTGCATTGCAGGGAGATGAAACTTGGGCCCCCTTCAAACTGTACAATTCTATGCACAAGGGGAGGTAGACCTGCCTTTGATCTCAACTCATCACGAGAAATATAGTGTAATGATGTCGTGGTGCTACGTCGAAATAAGAGCTGGCTACATTGCAATGCCAATCAGCAGAATTAAAGGTCACTGCTTTGTTTTAATTCTAAATGGTGTTTGTGTGTGTTTGTGTATGCTCTTGTTGCTAAGGCACTTGGGCCAATACTTTCTGTTTCTTGTTTGTGTTTTGTACTGTGGGGATTTAAATGGCATAACAGGGAGCATCAACCTGGTTGTCTTTAGCAATGGGACACATCTGGTGATATATTTATGTAAAAGCACTGATGGAGGGGCTCCGCTTTTTGAGAGGCACAAAAGGCCCCCGCCCTTCCCAGCTCAGCTCTACTTAGTTTTAATCAGTGCTTTTCTTCTAGAAAAAAATGGTGCTGGTACTACATGTCCTTGAGCACCCCCTGAATAAAACATTGCTTTTAACCTTATCTGCTGAATTGTAATTATAATGGCGGCTGTCATGTGTGTTCGGCAAAGTGTTTATTTCTTCATCTGTGATCCCAAAACTATGTTCCTGGCAATTAAGCTAAACAAGATAAACTTGCAAGTGTTTTACTGCCGGGTCACACCGAAGAACACATTTACTTATTTCTGCTGCTGGAGAAAGCTTGGCTGTGAATTAAGACTGACTAGGACCTGCAGCCAAGCCATTAAGACCAGTACTTACAAGAAAGGCAGGATGAAACTAAATGTAAAATCTGCTGTTTAATCTTAAACACTTGGGAAATGTCGAGCCTCGGTGCTTCTTTGAGCATTTGAAAACTGGATTTCTGCTTGATTGTATTTTAAAATCTATTATCTTGTTTCATGAGCGTTTCAGCCTTGGGTAGTTGGTGTGGCCTGGAGTCAAGATTTTGAAGGTTCAAGTGAACCCTAGTAGATCAAAGTGAGGAACTTTGGGTGGCTTACTATTATGATTAGTACTATTAATGAAATTTCTATACCTGCTCGCCTATCACCCCTGACCTCAAGGAGTTAATATAAGCAATATGGCTAAGTGATGCTTAAAGGAGATACTGGGGTTCACATATCTCAGAAACCTCTGACCTTGAAACCCTATTGAGGTATGCAATTACATGCAATTAACGGCACATGATAGCTCAGTCGGTAGAGCATGGGACTCTTAATCTCAGGGCTGGGGGTTCAAGCCCCATGTTGAGCTAAAAAAAATCAGCACTGCTGGGGGTTGGACGAGACGAATCTAGTGGTCACTTCCAACTCTGCAATTTTATGATTCTGTGATGCAGAATGGGGACTGCACACATTTGCCATGCCCTCCACGATCAAGTCCTCACCCCAATGCTATCTGTAGGTTTGGGAGGATGTCTAGAAGAGGGCAGCCTACCAAAATGCATTGGTTGGCCCTATGAGCTGGAACCCGGAGCACTCAGCAACCTGCCCCGATATAGACTTCCTCCCAACCGCATGGATTGCCACAGGGACATGACAGCTTGAGGAGGAGGGGGAGCCTGGGGAGCCCGGTTCTCAATTGAGTGTGCTGCTCACTAATCCCAGATGAGGTTACTTAGAGGTGAGGGCAAGGCACATTGTAATCTGTGTTATTATTACTTGTTTATTCCGGAACTAAGTCCCTGGATTAAACAGGTTTTCAAGGGCTCACTTGAGATGACCGAGGCTCACGGTGGCCAAGATGATGGAACATGGCAATAGAAGGATCTTAAGTCCATGGAATGTTCAAAATTGTCAGGTATGGATCTGTGTTAGAAACTGAGATATGAAATCTAGGAGCTAAATCGCACCTTAAACCTTGGTTATTATGGGCACAACAACGGAATGTCTAGGCGCTTTCTTTTTTTAAAACAAGAATAGAAAGCTGGAAATGAATGAACCGCAGCTAAAATATTATGTTCTTTTTTCACATGGTCTAGTCCTTCCCCTGCCCACCCCCCTAATATTCTTGAGAGGGTCTCTTCTCCAGCTTCAGAGAGTAGCTGGAAGTGGGGAGGCAGAAAAAGGTCCTCCTTTCCTTCCACTCTGCAGTTTTAATCTGAAATCTTAGGTGCAGTACTGCACCCAGAGCTCAGAAACTGCTTGCGCTAATGAAATTCCCTGTTGCAAAATGCGCCTAGAACAATGGGAGTTTCGAACACTGGTATGGATAGGAAAGGATTTGCATTTTCACCCAGCAGGAAGTGGATTGAGTCACTGGCCCACCTTTGCTTTTCAAAAAGGCTGTCAAAGAAAGCCAGTTGTTGGGTAGGGGTTTAGATTTCCCAGGACTGCTGAATTTCATCCTCATTAGGGAGTTCCATGCAGCAGTCCTCAAGAAACTTGCTTCATAATCATATTAAACAAATCATTTCAGCAATCACAGGCTGAGGTTTAAGTGAATTTCAGGCATGTACTCAAATGTTTTGCTAGTGTCCCACGTTTCAAATTCCATGCTCATTTTTGTACTTCCACCTTCAGCTTAAGCAACGAACGGATGTATAATAATAATATTTTTATTAAAAGAACAAATCATGCAAATACAGGGGGAAATAATTAGATGGTTTTTGTTTTGTTTTGCGTTTTGCTAATGAAGCTTTTCACATCACTTTGAATATAGTAAAAAGGTTTAAGGAGTGAGGAAGCAGGGAAGATGTTTTTTTCAAGGCCGTAGTCTGACAAAAAACAAAACTGAACCGAGGGTCATGCCCTGTTGAAATGAACTGGAGCTGCGCAGGAAATTCTGTGGTGCAGCTCCCCTTCATGTCTGTGGGGCTTGCCCTGAAGAACTTCCCAGAGGATTGGGCCCTAAAATAAAAGCTCCTTCAAATAAATGCAAAACAGAGAATGGAAAAGAAAAATAACTTCTGGCTTTCAAAGTTAGTAAACATAAAGTATTAGGTGTACCTATTATGCTCACTATTCCAACCATTTTTAAAAGTTTTACAAAATGAATTACTGTCACTTTTTTAAAAAACATTGTGTAACAGGAAATGAATGTGCACAACGCTACACTTTTCTAGCATTCTTGAACTAATTCACAAATGCATGGAAATAATAATAATAAAAAAATGGAAACAAAGGAAGGGTGAATGTAGGTAGTTTGGTGTTAAAAACTATACAGGTATGAAGAGCTTGTTTGCCACAGTAAAGACAGGATGGGGGGGCCTGTCCTTTGATGCGTGCTATGAGGGTAACTTTTTATTTTATTTTTATTATAAACACTATTAAATTCAGACTGCTTTTTTGGTTTTTTTCCCTTTATCTGAATATACAAGAACATTCATTATCAAATGTTCATTATCATCAATACTACAAAGAACGAGACACAAATCGCAAGAAACAATGGAAAATGTTAATAAAGCTGAAAGATTTGAATTTTTTAATTTTTTTTTTAAATTTTTAAGTTTTTTTTTAGTTTCTGCAGTTTTTAATTTTTTTTGTTTTTGGTATCGAAGTCGGGGTTTTCTGGGCAGAAAATAATGAAGCAAAAGTGTATGAGAAAAAGGCAGCTCACGGGTAATCAAAATAACCAATATTAATAATAATCAATATAATAATAAAAATAAAAATAGTAAATCTGGATATGCAGAGAACCACTACCAGTGTATGTACCATTAAGGAGTTAGTACCGTATACCATGACAGACCAGAAGGAGGAAGATATGTTGTTACAGGCAGATAAATGCAGATCCATTTATCTCCCCTGTCTCTACTGCCACGCAAGTGAAATGATAAAATTCAGATCCTTGTCCAGTACGAGGTTAAAGTAGTGAATGTTACTGCACAAGACTATCCACCTACACATTTAAATGGGGCTTGAATAAGATTTGCTTTCCAGTGAATTATGCCTCTTGTTCACACATTACAGCCGATGATACAATGGTCCACGTGAACATTTCAAGGAGAGATTACGGAGTAAAGAGCATACAAGAAACGCAGTTAATCAAAACTATGCTAATTACATCAGGAAACTGAATACAGGCATTCGCACTTCCTAAGAGGTACCAACCACCTCGGGTGAACAAATTGTAGTGCTCAATTGGCTTTAATCTCAGGTGCGTCCAGTGGGTCAGGGAAATAAGGACTCGATGGAATAATGTTCTGACTCAATATAAGGAAGCTTCATAGAATGTTCACAAGGGAAGGGTAGGGTTCTACTGCTGACACAGCCTGCAATCCTATGCACACTTACATGGGAGTAAGTCCTATGGAATTCAGTGGGACTTGCACCTGAGGATGCATGCACAGGATTGCACCAGCAAAATCAGCTTCGCCCCTCCTTAGCAGCTACAAAGCACTGAGGCGGGTGGACCAGAGCTCTTTGGAGCATCTCAGACTTGGCTTTTTTCAATTTGCATTGATCAATCTTGGCTATTTTCCACCTCAGTCTTCTTTTCTCAGATGATCACAACATAGACGGAAGCCCCCTAACTTCACACGCACATTAACCATCCCAATTACAATGGGCAGAGAGACTTGGGAGTGCTAAGGAGCTTTGATCTTCATGGCGTGATTGTGAGTGTGCCGCTCTAGAAAACATCAAAACCACAGCTTCAACCCACCCTCTTGAGAAGAAGTGTCATCATAAGGCAATAGATGTTGGGCCAGAGGATGCAATTCTTGAGGCTCTCAGTTGCTTCCTACTTCTTTGACTTGCCACTAGCATGCCATGGCCCATAGCTGAGATACTTTTGTATCTCCTCATCCCTCCAGAGGTGTGAAAGAGCACTTGAGACATATTTTCACAGCCTCCGTACCATCAAATCCACTGGGAAATGCTTGTGAGCAAGCCTCATTGAAATGTCTGTCTGTCTGTCTGTCTGTCTCTCTGCCATCTGGGCCAACTACCTCTTTTTGCTCTGTGGGAGGAGGGCTTTGTCTGAGAACAGGTAATAATTTAAATCTGGCATGCAAATATCTTTTTTCAAAATTCGCTAGTCAAAGAGATATCTGTTTTAAGGGTTTTTGTGGGTCCAATATGCAGGCCAAACTAGTCTGCCTATTTCCTTATTATTTATTTTTCCACTAGGAAAATGGCGAGTCAAACTATAATTCTCTTTTTCAAGATCAAGACAACCGTAACCATTTTAGCAAGGATCCATTCACAAACCTGTACGTATGGTGTGAAGCTACACAAACCCAATCCCTGTTTATATGTGCACCGGTAAAATACAAAGTGTGCCCTAGGACCTTAACATCAGGAGCTGGGGTCTCACTGTCATCTCCCTATTAACAGATTTTTTAAAATATATAATTTGAATACTGCTTATATGCCAAAATGGCCTCTAAGCAGTTAAATGGTAAGGTAAGAGGGTATTCAGGGCTGTGGGTATGTTGCGATTTCTGCAGCTTCACTGTGGAAGTCCAGAGCTGGATACCTTGCTTAGAATGTCGCATCTTGAGAAGTTCAGATGTCATTTTTTAAAAAGCAAGATTCTAAACAGCACGGCTGTGCACAAACACTAGGAAGGATGTAGGCAATAGCTGGATAAGGCTCAGAAATATGAGGGTAAAATGCTGAATGCCTCTGCGCTGTGCACGGCTCCCATCCCTCTGCCCTTATCCAGTTTCCCTTACTTTCCCCTAATTATTGTAAGCTTTCCTACAAAATGCCTAAGCATTTCCCCTGCAAATCTTTAAAACACAAATATTGGAACTGGAATAAATTATGCAAATTGACTTCATTTGCATTGCTTTATTCCAAGCACCAAATGTGAATTTCCTTGGTGCGAAAGCATGCACAGTCCTAATTTTACAGTTCTGGGATGGGGGTGCAGAATGGGAAACAGCGGCAGTGACCAACGGCAGGAGACGTGACTGGGGCTTGATACAAGGCACAACGGGATGGTAAGAAGTAGATCTGCCCGCATTCTCCTGGTCATCTTGTTTACATTGTGGCATGTTGTGGACATACCTTTGCAGTACCCGAATTGCATTTATCCAACCTGTAACGGGGAATATCCTGGAAGGCAATTTCATCAAGGGTTCAGGGTCTTAAGAAGAACAGACAATTGTCCTTACATGGAAGAGGAGGAGGAGGAGGAATGGCGCCCAAAAGGCCAGGGGGAAGGGCTTAGGTGGCTCCTGCGAAGAGGTAGTGAGAACATCAGAGAAACAGAAGGAGGTGGATGCCAGATAGGCTGGAGGGAGGTAAAGGCTGACTCCTCAAAAGAAAAAAAAAGAAAATATCATGAAAATGCACAAATACTTCTAGAGGCTGTTTGTTTCCTTCAGATTGAAAAAATATTCTGGTGTGAGAGAATGGGCGATGTAAAAAGGAGTAAAAGGAGAGGTGGCTTCTACCCAGAAAAGAAAGGGAAGAGAGTATAAAGTAGTGTCCAGATTGGCTGAAAAAAAGCATCCCAACCAAGAGAAGAGAAGGAGACTCTTGCTGTGTCTGCCGATCAGCTCTGGATCCAGCCTGATGGCTTCAACATTAGGAGAGAAAACCCCTCCCTTCTCGGCCCCCACTTCTGCCAGGTGCAGGGTGGGGGGCAGCCAGGGATGCCGGATTGCTGGGAGATCAGTTGGAGGTATCAGAGTGAACGCTGCCAGGGCCTTCTGTGGGGGAGGTCACTGACGAAGGAGTTGTAGCATCCTGCCAGCCTCCATTAGCCTAGAAGGAACAGAGAGAGAGCTGTCAGTCACTTTCACAACAAGGGGCTCAAGCCCCCAAAAGCTTTCCCAGCAGGAGCTCCCCTCTCCCTAAGGGGATGACGGCTGTTGTTAAGGTCCACAATGCCTACGCTGGGATCAGCCGCATTAGTCGTGGGTGACAGTTGCATAAAGGATGACAGCTACCGTATTTTTTGCTCCATAAGACGCACTTTTTTCCTCTTAAAAACTAAGGGGAAATGTCTGTGCATCTTATGGAGCGGATGTGTGGTCCCTGGAGCTAAATTGCCGAGTGTGGCACACTCCTGAGCTGCTCTTTGGGGCTGGCGGGGGAAACCCAGGCTTCTCCCGCCAGCCCCTACAAGCTGTGCAGCGCTCCTTCTAGCTGTTCTAGCTTCTGCCTTAGCAGGCGCGAAGCCTCTGCAGGGCAGCAGGGAGCCTACATACTGCTGCCCTGCAGAGGCTTCACGCGGCTACCCCTGGCTTTTGCAGGAGGTGCGTCTTATGGTCCGGTGCGTCTAATAGAGCGAAAAATACGGTATTTAAAGGTTGATCCAAGTAAGAATAACTCATTTTCATGAAGCATAAGCTTCCGTTATTAGTCTACTTTGTCAGATGCTAGAAGTGGAACTGCAAAGCAATATAAGCCCGTTAACAAAATGTTGGTTCTCAGTAATGCTCACTTTTTTTTGGAGGGAGTGTAGCACATATTGCACGTGATAGCGTAAGATACGTAATAAGCAGTGCTTTCTCCCCGAGAAAAATAAGTGCCGGAACTCACCATGGTTACATTAAGTCGCCAGGTGACTCAGGGAAGCCCTGAACAGATGCCGGTTTGACAACAGCTGTGCTGACTGCCCATGGAGGTGCCAAAATCTACAGCAAGCTGTGTCCCTAGATGGTTTGAACGTCTCCCCTGGTTCTGGTGCAGGTCAAATAAATGCGCCCCAGCCTCCCTCATTCTCTTAGATTCCGATGGGTGGCTAGGGCAGTTCAGAAGGGCCCTTGCACTAATGTGTGCAACGATAGAGCCCTGGCTGGAAAGCTTAAAGTCTGCTGCTGCTATATGGGAGATGGATTGAAGAAAAGGAAATACCGTATTTTTTGCTCAATAGGATGCACTTTTCCCCCTCCAAAAATTAAGGGGAAATATGTGTGCGTCCTATGGAGCGAATGCAGGCTCCTTGGTTTCAGCGAAAGCAACGCGAAGCCTCCGAAGCGCAGAGGGAGCGCTCCCTCTGCGCTCCGGAGCCTTCATGTTGCTTTCGCTGAAGCCTGGAGAGCGATAGGGGTCGTTGCACACCGACCCCTCTCGCTCTCCAGGCTTCAGGGATAGCCGCCTGAAGCCTCCAGAGCGCAGCGGGAGCTCCTGCTGCGCTCCGGAGGCTTCGGGTTCCTTTTACTGAAGCCTGGAGAGCAAAACTCTCCTGGCTTCAGCAGAGAGGGAGAGCTGCGCAGCGCCCCTTCAGCAAAGCAAGAGGAGAAATGGAAGGGGCTCCGTTTCTCCTGCCACTTCGCTGAAGGGGCGCTGAGCAGAGAGGGGGAGACTTTTTTTTCTTGTACTCCCCCTCTAAGACAAGGGGCGTCCTATGGTCGGGTGCGTCCTATAGAGCGAAAAATATGGTATGTCTTGGCCCTGCCCCATAGCTTGACCCATCGGGGCTAGGAGCGGCTAGGAGCCTGGTGCTCCTCGACTCAGATCTTATATACCTGTTCCATGAATGCTAGTTTATAAATTATTGAAATGCAGCCCCTGCCCCCCGGAAATCCAGAGTGAGAGTATCCCCAAGAGAAGGCATGGGGAAGAGCCCAGCATCTCTCTAGCGACTACAAAAGACCAACCAAATCTCAGGGGTGTGAAGTATCAGACGATCCTTAAGGTACATGTGGCCCTAGTGGTTTAGGGCTTTGTAAGAATTAGTAATCATGGAGGAGGCGAGAGGTGTTATATGCTATGAGTTGGTAGGCCATGACAAGATGGGAGCAGTAACCTGGAGCGCAGGGTATACAATGCTTATTGTTTTGTTGCTGATCCAGTTTAAAAAGGAAATAAAGCTCTGGACTTTGCGATCTCAAAATCTGTGCCTCATCTTCATTCCCCATTGTAGTGTACAAGTGTATTATTTCAGTGTGTCAAAAAGTGGTCCAAAGGATTATGACAGCCATATCTAACCAAGCACTGTTGGATGCTAGATCTGTAACACGAGAATTTTCAAATGGTTAAGCAGCCTGCACCATAAGCTAGGGCAAAAATTCATTTTCCATCTGGAAAAACTCACTAAAATAGCCATTCATTTCTCTCTCTCACTCACTCACTGACATATACACAGAGGGACTTTCATATATTGAAATCCATGCTTTCCATTTTTGTGTTAAAAATATACAATTTTAAGATTTCAAATGCATGTTGCAAATTCCAAATATATCTTTCATTTTGGAGATACATATCAGGGAGGTGTGTCAGGGGTGCCAACTTGAATAAAATATGGGTGGGGCTAGCAGGTAAGCCCCGCCCCACAAAATTGATCACATGATGCTGTGCACGCACACCATTGGCATGGCAATGTCCATCAACTTTTTTGGGGGGCGGCCCCCTCAAATATTTCATTGGGGGGAGAGACCCCTTGGCCCCCAGGAATTAGCTCCTTTGCTGTCATTTGACAATTCAGCCTCCCCTCCCCCGGACATTTTTGGAACTAGAATATCCTGCCTGCCCTTAAATGCAAATTTCCAGGAGGAAGAGATGAGGTATAAATATAGAATAAAATACATTGACTCAAGTTCCTGTTAAAAAAGTAAGGGAACTGAATTTCCAGAATTTTTGTGCAGTATAACGCATACCATATTAGAAACACAAAAATGTGAACCACATGTTCCTAATGAGCTGAATTGTAGGGGACTGGTAGCAAACCAAGGCTGGCATGCAGAGAAGTCACATATAAGCTGCTCTTATTCTCAAGTCCTCATCCATTCAAACGTCCAACTACAGCAAGAAAAAGTGTTGTGTATGGATCTCTCAGCTTACAAGACTTAGACCTGTTCACACATTAAATGCACAAGATAGTTGGAGAAGATGGTGGCTCATGCAAGTGAGAAGCTAACTGTGATTTTCTGTGAGTTCTTTCCTCTGGTCTAATGCTACTCATGTGAACACGTTATGTGAGCAACTGAAAGTGCAAGAGGGCTCACGGTGATAACATAGGTAAAAAGGTAAAGGACCCCTGGACGGTTAAGTCAAGTCAAAGGCGACTATGGGGTTGAGGCGCTCATCTCACTTTCAGGCCGAGGGAGCCAGCATTTCTCTGCAGTTTTCTGGGTCATGCGGCCAGCATGACTAAACCGCTTCTGGTCCAACGGGACACCGCAACAAGTGCCAGAGCACATGGAAACACTGTTTAACTTCCTGCCACAGTGGTAGCTATTTATCTACTTGCACTGGGGTGCTTTCAAGCTGCTAGGTTGGCAGGAGCTGGGACAGAACGGGCGCTCAAACCGTCACGGGGATTCAAACCGCCGACCTTCTGATCGGCAAACCCAAGAGGCTCAGTGGTTTAGATCACAGCGCCACCCGCGTCCCATGATAACATACCATTGTAGCAGCAGTAGTCATTTTATTACAGTCAATGACCAGTATCAAGACAAAAACATGCTAAGGTTCCAGAAGTTATTCCAAGGTTTGACACTGACCATTTCCCAGCCACATGGCAGTTAAACATACAACTGAGTTCTTACTGCTTAAAGCAATGGTTTCCAACTGTAGTCTACTGACCACCAGTGGTCCATGATTTTCATCCAGGTGGTCTGTGGATTTGTGATTGAAGACTGAAGACAGCACATCCTTTGCATTAAATGTGGTCAGCTAAGACTCTCAGCAATTTTCAAGTAGTCAGTGGCAATAAAGGTTTGGGAATCACTTGCTGAAAGGAAGCCCATAGTCATTTGATGCTAAAAAGCCAATTTCAGCTAGCTCTGGATGCAAGCCAGACATAAACGCCAGTTTAAAATCTTTTTAAATATCACATTAAATCAACTAGGTGGCCGGAATGTCTGCAAAAATCCAGAGCCCTAGTTTGCTGCCAGCTACATTTAGCACACATTTTAACTTTCAATTTAAAGTTTAGGCAGTTAGAAATTGTAAATCTCAGTTCATAGTCAACCTATTTGCATGCATGGCTGGGCTTACTTCACCTTTCTAAGTTACTTACACACACACACACACACACACACACAACCAAGCAAAGATTCCTGGGAGATCCAGTCTTTTCGCATTAGGTTTTAATCTACGCATACATCCTAAAGAGGTTGTATTGCATATCCTCCTACTTTGCTACAGACAGGCTTATTGTTTACTGCAGAAGATGCAGCCAGCTCACACACTTCCACGTCCTGACCACTGCAAGAGGCAGCAATTACCACAGATTATCAGCCCGACAGTGACAAGCCGGGTAAAGAGAGACACTGAGCCAACTCTGCCGCCCGGAGACTGGCATATTCAAGTACACTCAGGACATTAATAGCAATTTACGTGCCATCACTGAGGGAAAGCCACAATGGCCCTGTTGGCAGCCTCTTATTTTGAAGCCTGTTATTTGTGGGAGTTACAAGCTATAATCACAACAGAAACTTTCAAAACCCTTATCTTCGGTGACACACCAAATCTATTTCAGAACTGTAATTGCTATGTCACTGGAGAGTTTGCTGCTTAATGCACTCAAATGACATTTAGTGTTTGCCGGGTCATTATAGGGAACGGGAAATGTAAGGGGGGGAGTGGGGAGGGCTCCTATTGTGTACTCAACTTATTTTTAGAAGGGGCTTTATTGCAGACACCCAATTAAACGAGATAGAGAAAGAGATAATCTTTATACAACACAGAGATCCTTACTATTTGAATCTTACTCTCCCATTCTCAGCCCAAAAATACTCTGGAACCCGGTACACCCCCCACTTCACTCATACTTGACAATATGATTTATTTCCAAAGCAAGAAAAGGACCCCATCCTCTGCAAAATGTATCAGTGTCTTCAGGATTCCATCCAAAAGCTTCCTTCCTAATACAGTGGTACCTCGGGTTACAGACTCCGCTAACCAGGAAATGGTTGCTCCAGGTTAAGAACGTTGCCCCAGAATAAGAACGGAAATTGCGCACTAGCGGCACAGCGGCAGCAGGAGGCCCCATTAGCGAAAGCACGCCTCAGGTTAAGAACCGTTTCAGGTTAAGAACGGACCTCTGGAACGAATTAAGTTCTTAACCCGAGGTACCACTGTACAGAATAGCCCTGACGCCTTAAAAGGAGAGCTAGACTAACACTGAGAGGTTCTAGGATTGCTTATGGCTGCAGCTGCACATTATGAAATATGGATCCCAGAACTTGAGTCCTCCACTCAAGAGCAATTCCAAAAATCCAGGGCATGATTCTTACGTTGCATTTTTGGAAAGGCAGGCCCACAAGTGTGGCGACTTTGTAATGTGGGAATGGCTGTGAAATACAGCTTGCGTGTGGATGCATATGCTGAAAGGCAGATGGGAGATCTATGATGGGACGAAAAAGCCCAAACCACACTGCTGCAATAATTTCCCATGTTACAGTATAGTACCTGATTTGGAGCACTTGAAAATACAAAGGAATGGACGTAACAATACCAAAGCAGCCCCCAAATTAGAAGTGCATAGGCAGGTTCCTGCTCAAGAACTTGCTAAAAGACCGTGATCCCAACAGCCGGGTGCTAATTTGCTTTGTCTTGGCTCCTGCCCTTGTACTTCCCTAGTTATCCTGGTCCAAGGAGGGAGGATGCTTTGTCAGGGCCTCATTCCCTCATGGTCAATCTTCTAGGGGGCTGCAAGCCAGTGGCAGACGCAGTCAAAACAAAAAGTTGTGTGGTCAAAGAGGGCATGCCCAAAGCTGGCAGTGTGGCGGGCAAATGCTCTCTCACACACACATACCTGCACCATATAGTGTCCACATTGTGCTTGTGCCCACATATGCATATGATTGCTGTCTCTGTTTGGCCAAGGCACATTCTGACCCCCTCCTTCTGTAATCCTCATAGAACTCTAGCCCAATGGTTGCCATTAATTTGACTCTGAATTGAAACTTGACATGAGCCAACAGTGTGACGCGGCAGCTAAAAAAGCCAATGCAATTCTGGGCTGCATCAATAGGAGTATAGCATCTAGATCAAGGGAAGTAATAGTGCCACTGTATTCTGCTCTGGTCCGACCTCACCTGGAGTACTGTGTCCAGTTCTGGGCACCACAGTTCAAGAAGGACACTGACAAACTGGAACGTGTCCAGAGGAGGGCAACCAAAATGGTCAAAGGCCTGGAAACGATGCCTTATGAGGAACGGCTAAGGGAGCTGGGCATGTTTAGCCTGGAGAAGAGGAGGTTAAGGGGTGATATGATAGCCATGTTCAAATATATAAAAGGATGTCACATAGAGGAGGGAGAAAGGTTGTTTTCTGCTGCTTCAGAGAAGCGGACACGGAGCAATGGATCCAAACTACAAGAAAGAAGATTCCACCTAAACTTTAGGAAGAACTTCCTGACAGTAAGAGCTGTTTGACAGTGGAATTTGCTGCCAAGGAGTGTGGTGGAGTCTCCTTCTTTGGAGGTCTTTAAGCAGAGGCTTGACAACCATATGTCAGGAGTGCTCTGATGGTGTTTCCTGCTTGGCAGGGGGTTGGACTCGATGGCCCTTGTGGTCTCTTCCAACTCTATGATTCTATGATTCTATGATTTTAGAATGAATTGATTTTAGAATGTATTTCAATTAATTGACTGTGATTTTATGTAAACTGTGTTATTTTTACTGTTGTTAGCCGCTCTGAGCCCGGCTTCGGCTGGGGAGGGTGGGATATAAATAAAATTATTATTGTTGTTGTTGTTGTTGTTCTGTTGCATGTGGCTTCTGCTCAGAGCCACCCTTAACTAGGGCAACTGCCCTGGGACGCTTCACTTGGGAGGGCCCCGTGACTGAACATAGTGCCAAAAGCAGTGGCCACAGGCAGCAACCAACAGGTGGACAATAGCTAGGAGGGAGCCACAAGTTCATCCAAAAGACCTGAAGGGAGAACGGGGCAGACCTGCGCTCAAAAGGCAGCTGTTGATGCAGCAGAGGAGTCTTGCGGAAGTTGTGTCGGAGGCTTTGCAGGCCCTTGGAGGTTGTGTCGAGATTTTTGTGGGTGCCTGGGCACCCAGGGCTCTCTACAGTTGGCACCAATGCCCCACAAACCTCTCCTTGCTCTCTGCTTGGAGCAACCAAGAGGTTCCTGCTGCTTGGCTCTGCAAAGGTAAACAATAGCAACAGAGCTGCCAATTTCTAGAGTGGAAGGGAAGGCTGGCGGGAGAGGCGTTTCTGCTTCCCCCACTTCCTAGCTCTGCCTCTGTAACTGGAGAAGGGAAATGGAAGTCAGGGAGTCCAGGCTAAGGAGCACAGAACCATCTGCTCTTTTATGAAACAGGAACAGCTTGAGAAGTGTTGGGGCAACTTCACACCCACCCTGGTCCTCGGATGGCCAAAAACAGGTCATATAGTTGTAGCTCTACCCACTATGCATCTGGTTCATGATATTTTATAGGTGATTTCATTAGATTTTATGATATCAAAATTTCCTCACAATTAATATCAATCATGGACAATCACAAGAAATCATGTGGAAGTACTTCACAAACGTGATGCATTACAATGCAAGAGGTGAAATCTTTTTTTTTTCTAGAAACCACAGAGCATGAAATTTATGTCTCACCAAACTAATGAAACACTTGTGGTTTAATGGTGAATTCTGGATATAATGGAGATGTAAAAGATTTGGATTATTATAAAAGGCACGGGAGTAAAGGACTAACAATAGGACCCACAAAGGGGAGGAGGGAAGTCCAGGAGATTCTTTGGAATCTCAGTTTTATGATTTATGTTGTATATGTGAGTGTAAAACGTTAATTTGAAAAATCAAATAAATTTAAAGGTCCCCTCCACAAGAAATTTGTTTTTCTTTACAATATCACTGCAATAGAGAATAAAGGGAGAAACTGGTGTTCCTCCGTAACTTGTAATATTTTTTTTATACCTATTTTTCTGTTTGTTCTGCATCTTATATCCTCAATACCGGATTCATAGAGTCATAGGATTGTAGAGTTGGAAGGGATCCTGAGGGTAATCTAATCCAATCCCCTACAATGAAGGGATCTCAATCATCCCTGACAGGTGGCAATCCAATCTCTGCTTAAAAACCTGCAGAATCCACCACCTTCCGATAGAGCCTGTTCCATTGTCTTCTTCGTGATGTTTCATCAGAATCTCCTTTATTGTCACTTGAATCCATTGCTTCAGACTCTACTCTCCGGAGCCTTGACCCTAATAATCAGATATAGGTAGGTAGCCGTGTTGGTCTGCCATAGTCGAAACAAAATAAAAAAAATATTTCCAGTAGCACCTTAGAGACCAACTAAGTTTGTTATTGGTATGAGCTTTCGTGTGCATGCACATTTCTTCAGATATTTGAAGAAGTGTGCATGCACACGAAAACTCATCCCGATAACAAACTTAGTTGGTCTCTAAGGTGCTACTGGAAGGACTTTTCAAATTTTGATCAGTGCAAAAAGTGGTCCCTGTAAGTACATACACTGACCGAATATACTCAAAGGGGTCCTTTTGGCAGGTGTACCTTATTTATTCAGAGATCTTATTTCTCCAGACTTTATTTATTTAAAGTAGGGGATAATGTTATGAACGTGGAAGCAGGTAAATTACCTGCTGCTGCAATTTCCTCAGCTTGATCTGGCTTTAGAATTGTTTACCCCCCCCCCAAAAAAAAGAGGAAGGAAGGAAGGAAGGAAGGAAGGAAGGAAGGAAGGAAGGAAGGAAGGCTTATGTAAAAACATAGCACACTGTTTCATTTATTTCACTCATTCCTGCATACTAGTTTCAGGGACATGGTAGAAGCATCCAGTTTGTCTGCAACCACAGAGGATGAGGGTTAGGATAGGAGGGTGTCACACTGAGGAAGAGGTAAATGATTCATGGTAAGGAACAATAGTCTTCTTGCATCAATATGCCTCTAGAGGTCCATGTTTGAGACTTCCTGGAAGGGGCGTGTGACATGATCATTAGAAACATTGAGAGATGGGTTGAGCTGTATAACAACCACCATCTATTTCTTATACCCTGCCCATCAAACAGCAACAGCAGCAGCAATTTATTTCTTATACCCCCATCTGAATGGGTTGCCCCAGCCACACACATGTGACTTGCATGCCTCATGGGAACATGGAGCACATGATGCGTTGCACAGATAGGCTGATAGGCTGCACAGAGGAGAGTTCAGTGACCAGCACACATCAGTACCAATGTTGCAAGTTCCTGGAGGCCAAATTTCGTTTGTTGGGCAGAATATTATGTCCATTACCATTAGGGTAGTATGGTCAGAAATGCTACTTTTTGCATGCACAAGACTGACAGGCGGAGCTGAGAGGTCTCAATGAAGGGATGAGGAAGGTGCTGTTGGGAGGAAGGGTTCAGTTTTGGCTAGGCACTAGGGGACAATTGGGAAAAGCTGATTCTGTACAAGAGAGGTTGCTGGTGCCTCATAGCAGTATTTAAACTGATTTCTGGGGGAAGCCAGTGAGAGCTGGCTCTTATTAAAAATGGCTCATCCGCACGGGATGATGGAGGCAATGAAGCGGATCCAGGGATGATGAAGGCAAACATTCCTGTTTGTCTCAAAAGGAAAGAAATCTGGACTTTGCAATCATTCATTCTTTTTTTTTTAAAAAAATATATTTTATTAAGGATTTTCTTGTTTTACAGAAGTGTAGTGCCTCGTATTTTTTTTTTTCATGTAACATTTTTACAAATCCGTTTCATTTGTTGAGGCATTAGGGGGAGAAGAAAAAAAAGAAAAAAGAAAAAAGAAAGGGGGGTGGAGAGAGGGAAGATGGATAGGGGTGGGGTCGGGTGGCGGTGTTTCTATTATGTTTAATGTATGTAGAGTTTGGTGTCAGCGTTGCTTGTGTTGTTCACTTGTGTTCCTTTGGTGGTGAGAGAGGTTGGGGTTGGCCTAGGGTGTGATTGTTTGCTTGTGGTTGGCTGTGGTGATCTTTGTTTTCGTGTGTGAGTGGGGTGGGTGGGTGTTTTGGATCAGGTTAGCCATATTGATTTGTATGCTGTTGGTGGATTATTGTCATTGTCCTGTTGGGCTGTGTATGTGATAAAGGGGAGCTATACCGGGGTGAAGGCGTCTTCTTCTGTTTGTCCCCGTGTCAGTTTCAGTTTATTAGTTCATTTTTCTAGTAGGGCTGTTTCCCATACTATTTGGTACCATTGGCCCATGCTTACTCCTGACGCAATCATTCATTCTGAGCACTAACAAAATGCTTAAGGGGAGCCAGCATGCTTACTGTATCTGTGTGGCACCTAGAGCTTGACCCATGTTTCCTCACTAAAGATGGGGATGTAAACAAGCAGTTGAGAGGCGGCTACTTGTGACCAATTCTGAGGATTGATCTAGACATGGGTTTGGGTTAGCCCATTGAAGGGCGCGCACACACAGGGTTTCCATATCTAATCTCCCTGATTTGAGTATGTGCACCATTTCCAGTGTAAATGTGCCAAGTCATTTAAATATGGGATAGGACAGAATGGGACAGCAAGCATATAGAAGAACAGACCGTTATTTCAAGAGAACAAAGATCTGATGGAGAAAATGCACATGCAAAATGCATTTGAGGGGTGGTGGTGGGATATAATAACTTGTATTTGCAAGCGGATGCCAGAAGCCTCCAAGTCAAGAATGAAGAACATAGGGATATAGTGGGCCTGGAATCAAATTTGCAGCTCCAGTGATACAGCATGGCTCCTGACAGTCCTGCTTCTTTCTGTGTGTCATGTTCCTTCTAGGGGTTAATCTCCTGCAATGGGATCTTCCTACTCTTTAGGGGCACCCCACCCGTGTTGCTGTTCCAAGACGGTCCACTCTTCTCCATTGAGAAAATCCTCAACTTTCCCGGATAGCTCAATGCTGGGAGAGGTAGGCCGCAGGTTGCTGTACTTTCTGTTCCAGCAAGGCAACCAGCTTGCACGTGCTGAAGGTGTAGTTTTGCACATTCTTAGGCAGAAAGACAGACATGGTGTTGCAGGTCACTGCAGCTACTCCCTTGCCATCCATGTCTCTTGGTCCTACGGACACCGTGAAGTAGCATTCCAGGCCTCGCTTGGCAAATGTCCCTGTTTACAAGTCCTGGTCACAAGCTCCCAGAGGCTGCAAACAGCTTAACAGAGCTACTGGCTGCTAACTCCTCCCCTAATTCAATTCCATTTCAGCTTTTATTCTTAAATATAGAAAAGGGCAGGGCAGGGCAGGAAAGGACCATATCATTGCAAGGAAGCTCTCAGGTTACCAAGGAGAGCATCTACTATGATTGATGCCTTCTCCGTGTCCTCTTGGAAACCCAGAAGCAATAAGATTCCACAGCTTACCTTGGCAACTCATCCTCCTGCTACCCACTGCTCATGTTAGGTTAAACACAGTGCTTTTTATGGTATGATAGTACATTGTTCTCCCTCTTCTGCAAGCCATTCCTTTCAAGAGAGGCCTTTCTCCCCTCTTCCAAAATAACTGGCCTGAAGATAAAGGAAACTGCACCATGTCCCTTCTGGTATTAGTGCTGATTCCCATTCTGCAGCTTCCCTTTATTAATGACTACCAAATTAGCTTCAGTTCTGCACCTGAATCCATGCTGGCTTTCATCTCCTCTCGCATGCCCTTTCCCTAGCTCTTTTCTTCAGCAGAGCATCCCCTGGTGATTTGGCTTAGCCTAGAAAACTACTGTGTTCAGATATATATTCAGTTGCAGTGAGCTGGGCTTCTCCTTGGGGGGTGGGGGCAGGGTTAATTTGTACAGAAGTATCATATCTTATCATGATCAGTCTCCGATTCATTTATTCCTCAGTATTAAAGAGCCAGAATAGAAATGAATTCGGCTAACAGAGATTAATGTGGAACGATAGGCTCTTTCATGTGGCATTTTCAAGCCCGGTTTTTGCAATGGGTTTATATAATCAGACATAATTGTCTGCACATGTTCAGTTGCATTTACTTCAGAATGCTTTACTGTCCTTGCCTGGTGACGTCAGGGCTCGGTGCAAACGTGGGCGCTTGGATGCCTGTGCTAAATTCAGAAGAAGTCAGCTCAGAATTCCAACAACAAAGTCACACGCCATGCTTTACAACATTTCTGCCCCTCCACCATGCCCACCAATGGCTTCAAGGGAGCATCCTCCTTCCTCCTAATGATTAGAAGCCTGCCACTAATCCAAGTTTCTTCTTGCGGCTTTGGAAAAAGGACACATAAATATTGAAAAGATGCTGAAGCAATATAGTCGTTGGACTATATAGCTCAGATGGTAGTAAGGATTAAGCCCTTCTGTTATATTACCCCCTTGGGTTTCTAGAGCGCATGTATACATTTGGCAGAACAAGGTAACAGAATTATGGATTGTATCACTTTAGAATGCAGGAAAATACAAATTTTTGAACGCTTCCATGCCTGTAGTAAACTAACATACCAGGCAAAGTTATTCTCTGTGATTTACTCCATGAAGGGCTTTGAAAGTATACAGGAGAGCATTAAAAATGGGAGCTTTCACGTGTCTGAAGTGATACAGATCAGAATTCTACCACCCTAGGTCAAACTGGAAATGGCAGGCACAGCCATATTTGATGTCCTCGAAGGGGCATTTAATTTTAATGTCAAATAAAAAACAATAAGCCCTCATTCTCCTTACAATTTGTCACATCAGGTTCCCCCTAATATTGTAACTGGACACTTACAAAAGTGGGAGAGAATACAGTTCCCCTCAACTGCGTGGCTTTTTATATTAAATTAGTTCCTCCACCTCTCACTTTATATACGAATCAGAAAGAAATGTGAACAACACACGTGACTGTTCTCAGCTAACCTGGCTACTGCCCCATCCTGCACAATGTACATTGGCTTGGAGTTGCTCTGCCTGGCACGTGATTCCTCTAACACCCCCCCCCCGAGGGGAAAAAAACATGCACTCCCATATGACCCAAACTGCCAACCCATGAGCTTCGACTTACTTTGGGTATCTAAGCACTTGCCTTTTAACGCCTCAAATTTGGTACTTGAACAGAAAGGAAGAGAGAGAGAGAGAGAGAGAGAGAGAGAGAGAGAGAGAGAGAGAGAGAGTGTCTTGGCAAGCCGTTTTAAGACTTTCCCTTCCATCACATCCTATCCTTGGCACTTCCTTTCATTTCAACTTGACATGAGCTCATGGAGAATGCCTAGCAGGTCCAACGGCAGCACGCTGTACGATTCCCCACTGAGAAAAGACTTGCTTTGCCTAGCACTGTTGTGAGCAATGCAGACAGTAGAAATCCTGAAGGTTATCTAAAGAGGGTGGGAGAGAAGCCTCTAAACCTTGTACTGCCCTTTGCCACCACCCTCAAAGGGCGCTCCTCGCGTCGGAGGCACGCATGCAGTGGAAAGTCAACACATCAGGACCATGCTTCACCCTCCCAGTATTTTCAGGTTAATCCTCGAGCGCAACTCTTCCCCTGACCTCTAAAGGGGCAAAGAGAAGCCCCCGACACAGTGTACGGCAGCCTCCTTTTCCAGGCTCCCCTCTTCTCCCAGCTTGCTGTCACCACCACTGAGATGGCGGATGATTGATCTGAGAAATGAAGTTGGATTGCTGTCCCGAATCTACACTCGGTTCTCCTTGTGTCTGTCTGATCGATTTCACTCTGTACGACACAGCTTGTCGCTATGAATTTTCATGCTAGTGAGGAGCCGCCAGCGCAACCCAGAACAAGTAGAAGATGTTCCTCTCCTCTCCACCCCCTCTCTCCACCCCTCCCCTCGGTTTTTCTTACTCTAATTTCTGTATTAGCATCATCGTCGTCGTCGTCATTATCACCAATCTGTTAATAATCCATTTTTGGCTTTTAGAATGGGAAAGGGCCCACCCACTATTTTAGATGGTACGTTCAGCTGCAATGGACTCCAGCCCTTGGCCTTCTCGTTGGAGATGTCTGGGTCCCCTCCTGCCACTGTACTAGGTGTCACCTGTTTAGCAGCTCTCTCAGCAGAACGCAAGTGGCCGCAGGTGCCATGTGAATATTGATTGCGTCTGACAGTCCTAGACGCCAGCTGCCTGCACAAGGCCTGCCCCATCGCCACTTTTTTCGCAGAGAGAACTCTGCCGTTGGCACGACCGATACAGAAGCAATAAACTAGGTGACCGTAAAGCTAAGACAAGTCCTACTAAGTGGCATTCTGAGCCCTATGGCTTTGAAATAATTGGGAAAGAGAGAACCAACAAGAAAGGGAAAAAAGAAAAAAGAAAAAAGGAAGCCTATTTTTCTTACACTGATGCCCTGCGGACTATACATCTGACTCGCTGCGAGTCCGTCACTGTATCCTCCTGTCTGGCTGATAACATGGCGAAGGGTATCCACCTAAACAGACCAACAACAACAAAGAGAGAATTAGGAACACAGATATTAAAAGGCAAGACTAATTTTGGGGGTGACTAAAATAGGATGATATGACTATAATCAAGATTTCCCAGTGCTCACTCCAAGCAGCAATAAGTGAAGATGCCTCCCTCCCTCCAAACATCCCACTATAATCCCTGATAGCAACAGTGGCAGCAGCAGCAGCAGCCCATGCTGGATTCTTAGTAGTGCAGCAAATGGTGGGGAGAAAAATATACATGGAGGCAAGTTGGTTGGAGGTCCTTGGTTGAGTTAGCAATTCCTATATGGGGTAAGAAATCTGCTCCGTCCAAATCTGTCACCCCTGCTATCCACACCAGTTATTCAACCCAAGGTTTCTCAGTGCCACTTGCAACTGAAGAGAGTTGACTTAATACAAATGAGCGTTACGAGGGTTCACGCCTTGCCTCTCGAGACCATTCATCCTTCTTGACCGCGCGAGGCCGCCTGCCATCTAGCATGCCTTCTTTTCTGCATTCAGGGTAGCAATGCAACCTAGCTTTGCTTTTAATGCACCTTGACATGAGATGGAAATGTTTGAGTGGTTGGCACCATTATCTAAGGGTAAAAGGAGACTCCCGAAGGCGTAAGCAAATACCTAAGAAGCTGTTGCAACCATTGCATCAGGAAGAAGTGGCTTACACCCCAGTGATTATTTCCTGCACTCTTCCCTGTCAAACTGGCTTCTAGGATAGGATGGCTAAATGAAGTTTGACACTGAAATGGGGGAAAGGGAAACTTCTGTAGTTCAGCACCACTCTCTTGTCATTAAACCAAGCAGAATATGACAATATGGACATCTTGAAAAATAAGCCCGAGGTACAAATATCTGGTCATTTCTCCTAGAAAATCCACTAAGCAAGTTGCATCTTGCGTAATACTCTTTCCGTTCAAATACTGATTTCTTCTTACTGTAACTAGGAAGCCAGAGCCAAATGCATTCACAAAGCGTGGGCAACATCCCCAAAGACAATTTTTGGTAATAAATAAATAAAATTGTTTGGTTTGGGGTTTTTGTTTTGACTGGTTTAGGTTGGTTACAGAGTTTCGATTCCTCTCTTGGGACAGGAATGGGGAACGCCAATAGGATCAAAGGCTCTTCATTCTGATATTGATGCATTCACTGGCAGTACATCCGATGGATCCCTACCTGTGACTGCACGTTGGCTCCAACCTGGGCCCCTTGGTAAGAATCCCCATTGAGTGACTGCACGCTCATGAATAAATCTCCAGAGTTTGACATGTTAAAAGAACTGGAAGAACCTGGAAAGGAAAGAGTGAGGCACCTGAATCATAGAAAGGAAGAGGATCAACCACACGCCTGTCAGCCAAGAAGAAGGAAATGACATGCAAAGCAACCCCAAACAGGAGACAAAACAGGTTAGTAGCACGAAGGACAGAGCAAGCAAAAAATAAAAATATAAAAAATTAAAAATTAAAAGAGAGAGAGATAGAGGATGCACTGTAAGAGCTATAAATATCACATCTCAAAAAAGCTCGCCCTCCAACCAACTTCTCAACAGAAATGAGTCCTTCAGAATTCAGTGCTTCCTGATGGAGGGTGCGGCACATAGCTCCTGTTTTGTGGGTGGGAGGTTGCTTTGTTGCTGTGGACAGCACACTAATGTCTTAGCAAGCTTTGATATTTTCAGCTGTGATGCCTGGACAGCAGTCTTATCTTGCTTTTAGAAGAGGACTCCCATAAATATAGATGAATAGAAAATGTTTGTGGAGCATGCCATGCTAAGATACCGCCAGTTTCGTGAGGGGTTCCAGTCACAGCCTGCAATGAATCTATCTTGGCCAATTTGGCAGGATAGCAAAATGTAGAATAGAAACAAAGGCCAGGGATTTCCACTAGTCCCTCATGCCCCACACATCAGAGGAGCACATAATGTGCCAACTTTGGGGTGTAGGAAAAATGGGCCATAAGAATGTGGTAAGGCTCTCTTGATCTGCTCCGTGTTGTCTTTGTCTCATGGCAAAATATGGAACTCGCTAGATCACGTTATCTCAATAATCTCAACCACACACAGGGTTGAAAAGTGTAATTCCAGACGTAACTCCCTTTCAGTTTCCCCCCTATGTCCCCCGCAAAAAAATATACTTTATGACACAGCAACCTAACTGCATGAGATAGACTGGAAGGAAAGGATTATTTTGAAACTCTCGTGCAACTGATGTTAAGAATGAGAAAGCTGAACGTGCAAGGTTTAGTTTTAAGCATGACATTAGGCTTGAAGGGAGAGACTTCAGGGGCCCAGGTCAATTCCATTGCACTTTTGCAATGCTAAGCTGTTCAATATTTCCCACATGGAAGATATATAACTACTATGTCTAGGGTTGGTTGGTTTGTTTGCTTGGTTTTTTGCAACTGCCCAACAGTGAAATACAGATAAAAGCTCTGTGAACCTTTGAACTATACTTTCTCTTTGCAAATATTTTGGTTAAACCAGGTGTGGAAAACCTTTGGTCCTCCAGGTGTTGCTAAAACTCCCATCTGTGCCAACAAGCATGGCCAATGGCAAGGGATGACGGGCACTGCAGTTCACCAAAATCTGGAGGGCCAGAGGTTTCCAACATCTGTGCTAAACACTTAACAAATGGAGGGAGGGTGTAGTTATCTGAAGAGTACAACCATCAGAAGACAAGAAACAGTCCAACGATGAGTTCCCCTGCAAACATCTCCCCTGCCTATGAAGTCTTTTTTTGCTCCTATGTAAACACATCTTGAAGGAGAGATTCTGAAATGTCACAATAATTAGCAAGGGCTAAGAAGTTCTTCAAATTCTCCTTTAGCGTATGGTGGAAACATCCCAACTGACTTCATCAGGCTTTGGGAAAAACCCTGTAACTGAAGGATTGCCTCCTTACATACCACCCTGCCTACTCTGTAAGATCAGAAGACTTTTCTGCGTTCTACTTAGGATGGAGAAGTGTTTGATGAGATCAAGAGATAGGGCCTTCTCAGTGACTGCACCAATATCATGAAGCACTTTGTCCTATGAAGCGTAGGTGACCCCCTCTCTGGCTGTTTCCCACTGGCTGGGGAAAACATTTTAATTCCAGAATGCTTTTACCTGCTAAGTATCTGCTGTAAAGGTCATGTTTTGGCTGTGATCTTTACCTCTGTTGTATTTCAATGAATTCTTAATGCTGTGTTTTTATTGTATTTTATGATATTGTGATTCTAAATTGCTGTAAGCTGCTCTGCATGGCACATAGTCACTAAAAGGGCAGGGAATAAATCTATCTGTATATCTATCTATCTATCTAATCACACTTTGACAATAGATAATCTACTGGAAATGGTTCCAATTACTTTTCAAGAACTTCCATTACTGTGCAGCACTAGGAGTACCAACTTTTTGGGATTCAAAAAATGCCATAATTATACCAATATCTTCCTTTCTGTGACACCCGCCTTCTGAGCATACAACATGTGCCTACTGTAATTATTTAAGTCTCACAGGAATGCCATGGGATTTGGGTAAAAGTATGGTTTTCTCTCCTTAACAGATGGCCTCAATAAATGATCTGGATTTTCAAGGTCGTGCAGCAAGCCAATGATATCACCGCAAAGAGGCCCTAGGAAGCCTCCATCCCTTTCCTGCAGACAGCACATGTTGCTTTTTAAGTTAGTTTGCTTGCAAAGTGTGGGTATTTTACCCCACACTATCTTTTTAAAATATCCCTCCCAAAAAGTAGAAATGGCATTTACTTGACAGATGGTGAATCAGCAGGGCAGAGGGAACAGTCACAAAATTACATTCAAAGCAACAATGGTATTGAGAGATGCCTACAAAATATACGTTGATATTGATGCAGATGGTACAATTCATCAGGTTGGTCTCCTGTGAAAGCTCTATGGAAATGAATGGGTGGGCCCCAAGAGTACTTGTGCTCTTCCACAGCTCTCATTCATCTCTATGAGGTTTGTGCATGAGAATGTCCCAGTGGATTGTGTCCAAAGTCTTCCAAAAATTAATGCACATCTGTAAGTGGCAAATGTGCACACCAATGGAATTTACACCGTACAGATAGAGTCAGAACAGTAATTGCTGAGATGACCTTTAGTGTCATCCATGATGTTGCTTCAGCATTCTTGGCATCAATGCAAAATCTTCAGGAAGGAGAGTTACCATGGCCAGGCATCTCCAAGGGATAATACAATGGTGCAGGAAAAGGAATGACATCAAAACAACAATCAAAACAAAGACCTCAGTGAACAGCATCTCCAGAATTTCAGGATGATAGTTCATTCAACTGAGCTTTGAAAGCAGAAATATATTCCTCCCAGCAATATTCCATTTCCCCTTCAGCAGAGTTTGACATTATTTTTTCCCATTACTTACATTTTTGGGCAATGTGTAGGAGAAGTGGAATGAAGAAAAAGGATGTTTCGCCATGCTGAAATGGTCAAACACTAACTAAGGTTTCCTGACTGGCTTGTGAGCTGCTGTCTCTGAACAGTCTCCCTGCTTCCCTCTCTGGAGCCAGAAGCAAGAGCACCTCATTTGCTCCAGAAGTATTCTGTTGGCAATTTCATAAAATATTTTATATCCCAAAATGGAAGGTAAACCTATCAATGGCTACTGGTCACAACTGCCACCCTGCTGAGTGACAATGTGCTCCTGACTTTCAGTTGCTTGGCTTGTGAACTTTTCCATGATACCCGCCTGAGTACCAGTGGCTTGTTTGAGGGAGATCTCAATAAAGCATTAATTAACAACATTTTGAACATGTGCAAAATGGTTTTCTCTTATCCAATGAGTCACTAAAGCCAACCCCTGATTTATCTGGGAAAAGGGACCAGCATTTACAGGTCAGAAGGCCTGACTTCCATCTTTATTTACAAAAGTTCCTTAGCCTCTGATCTCCTGAATCACACTGATCTTTGGATTTTATTGAAAGCGAAGTTCAATATTTAATTCTTATGTTTTAGAATGTGGACTTTTATAACAATGGGATCAAACAGAAAGGAAATGTTTTGATGATTTTTAAACCAATATGGAAACATTTATATCCCCATTGCATGTGCGGTGCCTTCTTTTACAATAATTCACATTGGTGGTAACTGTAAGCTCCTTAAAGGAAATGTTGTGGAAGTTAAAAACAACAACCAAAAACTGTTTATAGGAAGAAAAGAGGACCCCCCCATTTCATGTGATTAATACAAATCTAGTTAAATTTAGAGCAAGTTGAAGGGAGAGACCTAGTTCTGTCTAGCTAACTCTTGCTTAAATTACTGAGAAATTAACAATTATTTGTTTTTAGGCCTAGACGGAAGATGCTGTCTTAACTGCACCTGCATGAAGAGAAAGCAGCAGTTTGCCAAGAGTGATTGATTTACACCACAGGGGAGATGGAGAAGATCAGAGGAGATTCACAGCAGCAGGATGAAAGTCTGAGGTGAGCTGGAGAGACAAAGAGGTGTTTTTTTGTGGAAATGAGGAAAGGAGAATCTGCAATGTGCAGAGGGAAAAGAAAATGGTGCATTACAGCAGTTGAAAGGAAGGGACGCTGGCCAGATCAGCAAGGGTTGACTTACATGGACCCAACAGGTAGGCAAGTGGATAGGAGTAAGGGGAGAGAGCAGTCAGCTAAGAGGCTCAGTCAATGACTCCCGAGGAAATAGATAGAGCATGGGTAGGCAAACTAAGGCCCAGGGGGCAGATCTGGCCCAATCACCTTCTAAATCTGGTCTGCAGATGGTCTGGGAATCAGCGTGTTTTTACATGAGTAGAATGTGTCCTTTTATTTAAAATGCATCTCTGGGTTATTTGTGGGGTCTGCCTGGTGTTTTTACATGAGTAGAATGTGTCCTTTTATTTAAAATACATCTCTGGGTTATTTGTGGGGCATAGGAATTCGTTCACCCCCCCCAAAAAAATATAGTCCAGCCCCCCACAAGGTCTGAGGGACAGTGGACCGGCCCCCTGCTGAAAATGTTTGCGGAACCCTGAGGTAGAGGGTGTCACACAGGGTGTTAAACTCCAAGATAATTAGCATCCGCTTTTCAGCATGAAGCAAACTAAGAAACCACCAACCAATAATTTGGCTACAATAAGGAAATTTTGTCCATGGTATGATTATTTTCTACCTAGTCATTTTGACACCCTATTTGCAAAATTTAACAATTCCAAAGTACAGACGTGCTCTCGCTTTTGCAGGACTGAATATCCTACTGCCTTCAGCTGTACTTGAGGGTCAATTTCAAAAGATTGCACTGGAAAAACGGTTACGTCCTTTTGGAGAGGGCAGTACTGAGTCAGTGGCTCATGTGCTTCTGGCATGCAATCTTTATAAAGATTTGAGGTTTTTACCCTTCTACTGTTGTCCATGCCAGGGGCTGCTCAACCATTGCTACTGTGTCCTTTCTTTTAGCAGATCAAGATGATCAGGACCTCCAGGTATGGGGTGGTATATAAATTCAATAAGTTATAATAATAACAATAATAATCAGGTGACAGCAAAAACTGCAAGGTTTTTAGCGGGGGCAATTAGAATAAGATCTATTATTTGATTATTGATGTAAACCTCCAAAGTATATTTTGTATAGTTAAGTTTTTACCTCTGTCTTCAGTAATTTTATTTTATTGCTATGGCTAGTGGCCGATGCAAATAAAGATTCTTCTGATCTGAACCTGCGAGTTGGTGAACGGCCGTCTGCATGGCCCCAATACAAGCCTCTACTGTTAGGCTCGTCCTCCAAACAGAATGTCCATTTCTTATTATCTTTCCTAAAATACTTCCGCACACCCCTTATTGTCCCCTGCCTTCCTTTCACTCAGTGGGGTGTCATTTTACGCACAACACAGCGACAACTCCAGCTCTGCTTCCAAATGTACACGTCAAACAGGGAGACAAAGCCACTTTGGGCTCTCTCACAAGAGAACCTGCAAGATACATATCTCGGCAAACATGTGCTTTCTGCATTCATACTGCACTTTGGTTTTTACTTGCACAGTTAAAATGTGTCAGGTATATATATATAAAATGTAACATGTGAAGCAGCCCTAAATGTTCTTGCCATTCTGGGCTATTATGAAATTTGGCCAGGCAAAATCACTTCTCTTATCCAGCAAGCCACTGCTTTAAAGAGCAACTCCTCCTAATACAGGGAGGTCTTGGGGAAACCAGCACAAAACGTTGTCTTGCGGAAGTTTACTACGGATTTGACTCCTTGTCACTGCAAAAGGGCAAGTCTAGATTTTTGGGGGTTTTTTTTTATGGCTGCTGTTCACAGGCCAGGGAGCGGAGCTCATAAAAAGGTCAATTCTCTTGTATAACACCTACATTACCAAGCTGCTTCTTGTAACTCACAGGCCTTGAGCAAGACAGTAAATGATAAACCAATAAGGCAAAACACACCATCTCAATTTTCAAAAGTAGTGAGAAACAGATTGTAATTTGTGATGTGTGACCTGCATAGTGTTACTTGTGAGATTTGATTTCTGGTACTCCTCCACTTTGCCTTAATGGGAGCAAGATCACCAACAGCAATGGCTTCATCCCTGGGGCTGCAGCTGCCAGGACAACCTGCTGCACGCACAAAGTCACGCTGTCAATCGTTCCCTCATTTGAGTGAGGAGGGCCTACCTCTGGCCCATGTCAGCTGGAACAAGACCTCTGGCCCATGTCAGCTGCAGAGCCAGTGGAACTAAACAAGCTTCAATCAGAGGAGATGGAGGAAAGAACCATCTCCAGGCATGATGAATGGTGTTACCAGGAGTTCTAGCCTCTTCCCCACTGCACAGAAATGGCACCATCAGCTCCTCAGACAATGGGGTCCATTCTGGTTAAGGGTTCTGAGGAGGGCCAGCCCCCAAAAGAAGACCAAAGCACAATGCCAGCTCTGCCGGTGCTGCTCAGCTATGGGTTACTATCTAAGATGTTTCTCCCATTGCCAAACCAACTTGGGTAGGAGGTTCCAGATCACAGAGCTCTAATTCCCATTGCTTCTTTGAAGTCTCTCAGCCCCACTCACCTCACAGAGTGTTTGTTGTGGGGGAGGAAGGGAAAGGAGAATGTTAGCCGCTTTGAGACTCCTGAAGGGGAGTGAAAGGCGGGATATTAAATCCAAACTCTTCTTCTTCTTCTTCTTTAGCCACTTGGTCACACTGACCCCAACTGTGGACTAGAATAAAGACTGAAGTGATTCAGAACAAGGGCTCACCTTGGGCATACACTCCTCTGAAAGAAAGATACTCTACTTTAATGCTTTATTATTTCAGAGCTTTGGATTTGGATTTGATATCCCGCTTTATCACTACCCGAAGGAGTCTCAAAGTGGCTAACAATCTCCTTTTCCCTTCCTCCCCCACAACAAACACTCTGTGAGGTGAGTGGGGCTGAGAGACTTCAGAAAAGTGTGAGTGGCCCAAGGTCACCCAGCAGCTGCATGAGGAGGAGCAGGGAAGCGAACCCGGTTCACCAGATTACGAGTCCACTGCTCTTAACCACTACACCACACTGGGAGACATAGCATGTTTTCTAACAATATCTAGGCTCTCTTGGAAGACATCCAAATTACACCGTCTTGGGCACAGCTTGTTGGCAGCTTTACGTAAATGCCTCGTACTTATTTGTACCCATATAATTTCATAACGTAGAAAAAGTATATCAACCCAATGTATTTGGCATTTCCCTCTTTTAAAACGAAAAAGCCATACAGTACACATTTGTTCACAAACTGGTCCTTAAGCTGACCTTTCCCAAAAAGATCGTCCCAAGTTTTCTAAGGCCCAGGAAATTACAATCCATTTTACAATAAACAATTTGTCATAAACAATTGTCTAACACGATGCAAACATGAAACAGCAAGCCTGATCCAAGCTCTTTATCACATGCATCTCAAATATCAAGATCATATAAACTATTTATTGGGCTAATTTATTTCCCAAATTTCCACTCTGCCTTTCTCTGCAATAGTACTCAAGGCACCTAAAATGAATTTGTCCCTTACATAACTAATACAAAAAACACAAGATCACATCCCGGAAAGGTAGAGGGACAAGCCATGTTTGAATTTTCATGGAGTAAAAAGCCCTCTAGCAATTCTGATACCAAAGAAAAATAAAATTAGACAAAACAGGTGAGCTACAGGTAATGGGAATAAGCAAACAATAATCCAGAGAGAAACGTTCACACAATACAGACACCAAATAACATGACTTGGTGATGCTCTGAGCAAAAGTCCCATGGAAACATTGTGTGCTCGTGTGCAGCTCCCATTCATTTCAATGTGGCTTGGACAGGAGAAGTTCCTGGTGGATTGTGGCCCCTGAATGTGTTGGGTTATTTATCAGGGTCACTCAGTGATAAACGTCTCTCCCCTGTTGAAACATTCAAATGTGCACGGACGACCTTTCTCCTGGGAGAACCAGCAACTCAGGCAAAACGTTCTCCGTGCAAAAATTCCCAACACATTACTTTTAATCACACAGCATGACTACATTGCCTTCAGAAACAGAAAAAACAGACAGGAACAAAATATCCTAAATGAATACATTGCCCCAAAAGTGAACGAACCAAAGAGGAAACCAAATTAAAAAGCAAACGAGAAACACACATTGATACTAAAAGAAAATAAAACCCCACGGAAAGAAAAGAACAATAACAACCCAAAAGAAAAAAAAAACTAACCAGCTGAATTGGGAGTTGAGGGTGAGTTAGCTTGGCTTCCATGGGCTGACACATTTGTAGCAGTGACAGCCGTTTTGGCAGCATAAATATTGGCTTCCTCTTGAAATTTACCTATGTTCTTCTTGTACCGGATTCGCTTATTTCCAAACCAGTTTGATACCTAGAGCAAGTTTGAAAAAGAGAGAAAGAGGGAAAAAAAGGCCTGTTAATAAGAAGTCAAATATATGACCAGGGTGGGAAGCCAGGGGAAAGGGAGGAAAGAATGGGAATACTGTTTAAGTATGCTGATTAATAGTTTAGAATAAATCTCTCTCTGAACTTACAAGACAGACCCATAAAACTATATGATTTTGTGCTTATATACAGTGCACACTGTGGATTTTTGTTTATGTTTTCTGGTGTGAGAGGCTAGGCCTTGGGCCACATGCTAAAACTGTGCTTCCATACATTTCCATTTAAAATAGAAAGCCAGATTTTCTTGATGTGATTTATGGAATCTCAGAATCATAGAAGAGACAAAGAGAGCCATCAGGAGCATCTTCTGTGCCAAGGGATCATTTCTTCCACAGATCGGCCCCACACCTCAAGAAGTTATCTTATGTAATTGTTACTACAAACAGAGGAGAACGAACAAGGTATGCCAAGACTCCAAAACTGCTGTAAAACTTTGCATCCCCATCCATGCCCAGGTCCCTTGCAGTTGCTATAATGCATAAACAACTGTAAACGGAGCTGTCATATACAGTGCTCTTTTTTATTGAAAAGTTTTCAGTTATAAAGAAATAAAGTGATACAAAGCAAAACAGAAGAAAATAAAAATAAAAAGGCACAAACATTTGTAGAGAAAAAGCTCCCCCGATATACAAATATATGTGAAAAATGTCCTAACCCATTCATTCTTTTATAAATTTGACATTATTATCCTGTCATATACAATGCTTAAAATTTGTGTAGATAAAATGTAGCCAAGACTTTGGAATGAAATTACTTCAAACTAATCACGGAAATGCTAACTTGGACAAATCTTTTAGTGTGAAGATCCTCAAAGATTAGAAGATGATCGTTGCCGTTTACTTTCTAAGGAGGCAAAAATTGATGTATTTCTCACCACTAGACAGAATTCACTGCAACACGTGGAAATGCAAGAAAGCCCTGGGCAGGCTTTTGTTAAACATACAAATGAACATTTTGGGGTGGAACAATAATAATAATCTTCCACCAACTTCTGGGATGCTGCAGCATGAGATGCTTGAGGAACATGATTCCTGTGAATTCTGATATGAGGTTTGAACAGCTCAAACCTCCATGAGCTGGAGATCCTGTCAGCCCACCCTGTGTATCCTGCAACATGAATAGGATCTTATTGCACAATCCATATGCTGCAAAAGGTTAATCAGAGCCTATTGGTGTTGTTGTGTACAGTGGTACCTCGGGTCAAGAACTTAATTCGTTCTGGAGGTCCATTCTTAACCTGAAACTGTTCTTAACCTTAAGTACCACTTTAGCTAATGGGGCCTCCCGCTGCCTCTGGGTTAGCGGAGTCTGTAACCTGAAGCGTCTGTAACCTGAGGTACCGCTGTATGTCTGTATTCCTGCAAATGAGACTGTATCTGTGGAATCTGGGACCAGGCTAGCAGGTGAAACCCCCTCAGCACAGGGCTTAGATAGCTTTTAAAAGGGAACAGACAAATTCCTGGAGAACAGTCTAGCTACGAAGGATACCTCCTTATTCAGAGGTTGTCTGCCTTTGGATACAAGATAGTAGAGGCAAAAACCTTCATGCCATGCTTGCGAGCACCCAGAGCCATGTGAACTTGCTGCTGCTGGAAGCAGAAGGCGGAACTAAATCCATCTTGGTCTGACCCTTGTATGTCTGCACGGACAGCTTCCCTGAAATGCGAGACATGAATGCATAACGCTCTGGATTTTGAAATATCTGTGTGGATTCCACATATAGTCAGATGACAGCCTCATTTATTCTTTCTATAGCTGGCCAGCTTTTGCTTCTCACTTGGAACTGATGGCTTACAGATGAGAACTTCCGTTGCTGTCCATCATAGCGGCTTCTCTTTTTTTAAAGCTTGGCATTGCACAAGCGAGTAAGAGCAGGAGTGGCAGGTTGGCTCCATTGCACTGACTGCACAACACAACACAACACAACACAACACAACACAACACAACACAACACTGGGCTCCCCGTGATTGGTGTGTATGTGTGTATGTGTGGGTGTTGTGGCCTTCTAGCCAAAAATGTTTCACCCACCCCATGCTAGAAGGATGAACTTAACCTTCTCAGTGCAGTTTCTGAAAGACCCTGACATGAACTTATTTCAGTAATGCTATGTTTGCTTTCTGAGTTGAGCACCATTCTCTTCTGTCTGAAAGCAAGATACATAAAAGCTTCCATTCATGAATAAAGTTGGAAATAGCGAAGCTTTTTTGGCACATATTTAAGGGCATTGCTAACACTGGGTCTTTTGAAATGAAGCGGGTGGCAAATCAGTTTAAAGATTTAAATAGAATCAACACATAAAATGTTTCATGCATACAGTTTATTTGGAGAGTCAAAAATCTGCCTGATAACATCTTTCCTGCTGTGGAAATGAACTTCTATGAAACAGGTGACATTACTGCATCAGTGGGATGCTTTTCCTGAGATTTATAAGGAAGATCATAATCTTCCACCAACTTCTGGGACGCTGCAGCATGAGATGCTTGAGGAACATGATTCCTGTGAATTCTGATATGAGTTGACCTGATCCACACCACCAGGATCAATGTGCAGATGAGGATGTAGCTATCCTTTAGATTTTGCACTTCTCTAAATTGTGTGATGCAGTTATTGACTCAAAACAAGTATCAAAATAATTTCTTTTGGAGACAAAACATGTTTTTGAACAGACAAGTTTGTATTTAAATACAAATTTGAGTGCACGTTTTCATGAGGATCTTTTTTTTTAAGTAATTCCCAGCTTAATGTGGAAATGGGACACACCTGGCTTATAACTAAACACATTCAAAAGTGACACAGACCTGAGAATTGGCTGATCCATCTCACATGAGCCCCATCTCACATGAGCTTATTGATATGGCTTTCAGTTGTGAAAGTTTAGTGAGGCCAGTGACCAGTGCTATTTTTCTAGGAAAAGAGGTGGAGAAACTCACCATGAACACCTCCCTTGTTCTCTTATAATGGCAACGGTGGCCACCTGAGAGGTGCCGGAACTGAGTTCTGGCAAGTTCTGGTTGAAAAAAAGTATCTTTCACCAGGAATTTACAGTACAGCTGGAGGACTGCTGACTGGTTCCAATGGACAGCATGGCTTCAAAGTCTTATTAGAACTGTGAAAGTAAAACTGTAAAACTGGTTGCCACATAGTCCTGTAGATATTAACACAACATCTTTTCCAGAACAAAAGATGCTATAGAAGTTTTATGAGTAAGCAAACAGACAAATAAATGGGAAATCCTATATTTTATGCATCAGTGGAAGTCATATGGGAGGAAGTTTTGTATACTTGGACAACAATTCAGGTTTGACCAAAGCATTCTCAATACAGGGAAAGTGAGAAATGAAGTAGACCTGATAAATATAGTAATTGACAACTACTGCCCTTTGATTGGTATGGATGACATATCAGTTCCTTGGTGCTGAATAGCTGAAAGTTTGCATTTGGGAGCTTATCTGCCACTAAACAATGATAGAAAATGTCAGCATGCAGAACCTCTAAACCTCAAACCATATTGGACAAGTGGCAAGGGACAAGCTCACAATGTGATGCAATTTGTCAGCTCAAGAAATTAGTAAAGTCATAATCTGAGAATACAAATTTAGAGTAACAGGAGATTCAGATTTGAAATATGAAAGAGAGTTATCAAGATCACCCAACAATTCTACTAAAAGTTCAGAGTTGCTTCTGCATGCTGTGGCAGTTTCTACCTCAACATGCCAAAAGAAAGAAGCAGCTCCTCTAGTTGTGGAATCTAGCATCAGCTTGCATGCAAGATCTCGAAACTTGGGGGTGAACAATCCTCACAGAAAAACACAATAGGAGCATGTGTGTGTTCGTGTGTCCAAAATGTCATTAATTAGTTAATAAATAACTTGAAAGAGCAGTGAGGCATAAATGCTAATTAATTCAATTTAGTATCTGGTTAAGTTACTAAAACATAAATGAATCTAAATGTCAGAGATAGAATGTTGTGTAATAGTCTATATGAATTAGTCAAGAACAACTCATACCTATGTAAACTTTCGATACTTAAAAAAAAAATTTAGCAGATAAAAAACATGTAGATGTACAACCTATCAGGAAGTTCTCCTCCACAAGTCTCGTTCATTTCAAAGGGGCTAGTACAGGAGAACCCTGACAGCTGGCGTTACTTAAACATTTGCTAGCCCACATGAGAAAGAAACAAAAGACAGATAGAAAGGTTGAATACACAAAACTTCTATCTGGTGAACACATCTGGATAAAAATGCACATTGCAAGATGCAAATGGCAAGAGAAAACAAGAGTAGTTTCTGCTGAGTCTATTGAAAGACAATAATCTCTGCTCTGAGTCTACTGGAACACAATAATCTCATCAGTGATTTGGGTGATGGAAGAGAATACTTTTGAAGCTGCAGGTGAAACCAAGAAGGAGGAATTGTTAACACTTTCAATGACAAAAAGTTTGAATCAAAAATATGTGAACTGGAAAAATGGTCAACAAAAAAGTAACATGAAATTCAATAAAGACTGGTATGGCGGGACTTCCCAGTTGGAAGCAATCTGCAGAACGCTGCTGCCATCTCCAACTGCATATACTGGGAAACAGCTCTTAGGCATTGCTACCTTCTTATTTTTAGGCTGCCCCCTGGATCATGGAATGCCTATTGGCTGAATGGCAAAAGCCTTTACAAAAGCCACAGCATTATAAAAACTAGAGAGGCAATAGCATAAGGGGGCAAAATCAAATTTCTACATCATTCATAAAATTACAGAATCAAAGAATCCTAGAATGGTAGAGTTGGAAGGGACCCTAAGGGTCATCTAGTCCGACCCCCCTGCAATGCAGAAATCTTAACGAAAGCACCCATAACAGATGGCCATTCAAACTCTGTTTAAAAACCTCAAATGAAGGAGTCCACCACCTTTCGAGGGACTCTGGTCTGCTGGTTTTAATTCTTCTAATCAGCCAGAGTGGTCATGTTATCAACTGGGTACCTCCAGAAGGTAGGACCTGAATCAATGGATTCAAGTTACAAGAAAGGCGATTCTGACTAAACATCAGGAAGAACTCTCTGACAGTAAGAGGTGTTTGGCAGTGGAATAGACTCCCATGAGAGGTGGTGGACTCTCCTTCCTTGGAGGTTTTTAAGCAGAGGTTGGATAGTCATCTGTCATGGATGCTTTAGCTGAGATTCCTGCATTGCAGGGGGTCAGACGAGATGACCCTCAGGATACGTTCCAACTCTACAATTCTATTATTCTATGTTTCAACCTATGTAATAAATTCATGCAGTTCTTGGTGACACAAATCTGCTCAGCTTCAATCTGTTTCAGCAACTTCCTTATCAAGGAAGGCTTTATTGAGAGTTTGGGAAGGTTGCGAGGAGCAATAATTCCACCATTCGTAGTCCCATCCTTGAGGGTAGCCAATAACTGGTGGCCAATAGCTGAGCTTTCTATTCTAGGAGCACCCAGCTTCTTTGTCACCTTAATAAGAAATCTCAAACCATGTGGGAACACATAAAATAGCACAAAGAAGAACATTAAGGAGGTGTTATGTTCAGTAGCAAATGGGAGAGTAATTACTATGTACACTGCTTGACAGATGGAAATTATCCTGGAAACTCCCCCCCCCCCAGTCCATCCATGGCAGTATAGTCTTCACAAAAGTTTCCTAAATGTGGTGGTTTTCAAATGTTCTGCTTTCAGTGAATCCTTTCCACGTGCCTTTGTCAGCCTTGGAAACCACTGTCAGCACTACAGATGAATCCTGGGCACATTCTAGGATGAGCTCTTAGTTCAAATGCAGCTCTGGCCAAGAAGCCTCATTGTTGACCCAAATGATGAGGGCATTATCTGAGCAGACATCCAACAAGTTGTCTTTCATGATCTTTTCCCGCTGCTACATATTTTCTCACTGAGCAACTCCAGTTAAACATCGCGAGGTTGCCCAGAATAGTTGCCCATGATTCTAGTGCAAGCAACACTGTGCTCTTCTTTGGATTAAAATACTCAAGGGCCTAAAAACGACCCTGAATACCCAATTGCCGTATACAATCATTGTACACAATTCAGCAGAATCATACAACAATCCCCTGTAATGCAGGAATCTTTTGCCCAAGATGGGGCTCAAACCCAAGACCCTGAGATTAAGAGTCCCATGCTCTACCCCCTGAGCCATGAGTTTTAAGAGTCGTTTCCCCCCCAAATACAATCCCTTCCCTAGACAACGTCTACATTTCTTGCTTAGTAGATTTCTCCTTTCTTATGTCCTCAGAATTCTGTTGCTCCTCAGTCCCTCATCCCCCTCTTTGCTCATTCTTCATTCCCAATGGTACTCCCTTTCTATGCACTTTTTTTGGTGCGGGCTCTTTCCATCTCTCCCAGATTACATAAATGGATGGATAATCAGACAGACAAGACGGGTGCTCTCGGCATAGAACAGGCACCTGGGTTTCTTACCTGTGAGACTGTGATGCCACATTTCTTGGCTAGCTCCTCTTTGGCTTCCTCACTGGGGTATGGGTTGCTGAGGTGGGAATAGAAATACTCATTGAGGATTTCTGTAGCCTGCTTGTTGAAATTTCTTCTTTTCCGCCTGGTCAAAAAGAAACGGATGCTCAGTACTCAATGACCTAAAAGCAATGTATTTAAGGAAGAGCCCACAGTCACCACATATCAGTCCTCACATCCTGTTATGCGAATCTCAAATGGTCAAACTAGATGTTCCATAAAAGTAACAGCAGCCTTGGGAGGATGCAAATCTGACTGGCAAAGAAGCGAATCATTTAACCCTTTCCTCATGTGACAGTTTTCTGATGAAAATTACCTTCCATCGACTGCTCTTCACAAACGTGGAAGGTGATTTTGACCCACCCAAGAGATGGGCTAAGTGCCATCACCCCAACTGCTGTGCTGTCACTCCCTATGTCCACCTCCAAAGATTCTTTAATAAAAAAATAAAATGTGAGAAACTTGCATTTGTGTGTAATGTTTAGCTCTGTGTCAAATTAGATATTAGGGGAGATCCCTGAATCTTTTGTGGGAGTTTGGAGCACGTTGTCGGTTACACTGCAAACATCACTCGCTGCCTTTTAAACAGAGCACCTTCCATCGACCCATTTCCAAGTAGCCTTTATAATTCCAGTTTATTGGAAAACAGGCAGTGAAGCAAGTTGGAAGAATTTCACGTGGCACTGGCCACATACTTGAAAGATGGGCAAACTATGGGAAACTAGCTTGTGCTCTGCTCTGTAAGGGGGTGGGGGGCAAACAAGTAGAAAAATCAGCATAATAGTGAGAGGCCTGGCCAATAACTTTTCTCCCCAGTGTGCTAATTTTCTACCTGCAGAAAACTTTTGCATGGGAGAGCATTCAAAGAGGGCATCTCCTCCCTGTAGTCTGAACTTGTACAGTCCATGTTATGTTTATTTTGCTTTTCAATTCTAGCTTCGACAATTGAATTTGTTATACATTTAGTTTGAACTCAGTTTGTACAGAAATAACCCTGTAGCTCATCTATCTTCTTCCCCAGCAAGCTTAAGCAACTATTTCCTTTAAATGGTTGAATAGTAGCTTTCGTTTGTTTATTTTTTTTTTGGGGGGGGAAGGTAGAACAGCCTTGAAAATCTACCTTGAAGGAACAGGTAGAACAGTCTACAAAAGTTACTGATCCCCCCCCCAAAAATGCTCCCACATATGTTAGTCATTTGTGGCCCCAACATACTGGAAGAAGATGAAGAAAGGAGAAGAGGAACAGTCTCTCATCCAATTTACATGTCTTCCTTCTTAGCCACACAGAAGTGATTCAGTGAGTGGTTCTTCTTATGCCTGGGGTAAACTCACCGTGCATCGAGAAATCGGGAGCGCAGGATCATGACAGCTTCACATGTGCTCTGTTTGAGTTGCATCTGGATGGAACTGAACTTGCGATGGATGATGCTGACCATCCGCTCTATCTCCTTGGGTGAGATGGGCCGGGTCCTGCTCTGCTCTCGCAGCAGATTCATCACGTGAGTGGTGAACTCGTTGCATGCCTGGGACAACAAGAGAAAGAGCGAGAAGATCCCTTAGGACCGGAGGAGTCACTGCATGCTGTGCAAGAGGCGGCTGTAGCAGGGATGTAGGAATCCTGCCCCTTTATTCCTTCAAACGTTGTCTGGTTTTCTGACCCATGGTCTTCAACATCTGCTGAGCAACTCTACACAATGTCTCATTTAGGGAAACCACCAATGAAAATAAGATGCAGGTAGGAATATTTATCCAAATACACATCTTGCTTTTCATAAGATGTGCACTCAGATCCTTATTTAGGTGTGCAGCTAAATTTAATCATTTCCTACTTCTTTGCTTTCAATTGGATGCATAGTTGGATGTGCATAAAGATTCTTCAACCTCTAATGAGCTTCTGTAGAAGTTTCTGTATCCAGCCACCATTTTTTTTGCCTCCATTACTTCCACAAGAATTTGTGTGTACTGATAATCTCTCCCTTAGTAGAAAGTAATTGGATAGAACCCAGTAGCAGTCTTTGGGCTTTAAAATTTCAGTGGTACCCTGTGGAAGGCCAAACTTCGCCATCCCTGCCTCTCACCTTCCACTGTTTGTCACTGTTGCGATGCCCCCTGAGGCGCTCTCTTGGCTCAGTGCCCAATGCAAGAGAACCGGTCACACTCCCCTAAATCCGCCTCTTTATAAGCAGGCATATGGTGATTATGGAGCCATTTCACGCAGGTCAGAAATTGAACCTTTCGGATTACTGTGACACCTCTATCTAATACCCTTATGGAATAAAAGATCCAACACCAGTTTATGATAGGACATGAGCAAATGCAAAAGAGCATAAGCATGTGCATGCACACATGGACAGAAGAATGCGCAAATTTCTGACTAGGGGGAGAAATTCACTTTGGTTCACATTTTATTGTGAACCTCCCTAATTTGCACTTACCAATACACAGCTAGCCTTCAAAATTTGCACTTCTACAAATTTGGCTGTGCAGTTCTCCAGCCAGACAATGCATACAAAATATATATATTAGGGAAAAGTGTGCATAAATGCATATATTAGTGAACATAACTTGAAAATGCATTGTATTAGGAAAAGCTGCTTGCAACGATGTGTATATTAGGTAAAATTAAATATAAAATTTCCATATTAGGAAAAATGCAAACTAAAATGCTGATGGATTCTCATGCTTTTAAAAAAAATAATAATCTCAAATTTATGCAGAAATAAGGAGAACCGAATTTAAGATTGGACAAATGAAAAACTCAATTTGACAGGTTCATCTATTCTTATCTGTGACAGAGCTGAACCAATGGTCTGATTTATTTTGTTTGCATTTATTTAAAAATGTATACCCCTACCTTAAAAAAAAACAAACCAAAAACCTCAGGCAGCTTTTTTCCTGTGCATGAATGATCATTTCCCCAAATGCACAATCAAAATGTATGTCCAGAACTCAGTGTAAGTATCAACTACAGAGCCACAGATGTGTGTGAGAGTCTATTTGCAGACAGGAAAAGAAATTGTCTAGGGAAGGCAAAGTGTTTTTGTTACTTAATGAGATGCTCTCAGAGATGAGATGAGCCTTTGCTCTGTTGATATGGCTATAAGAAGTACTGCCCATGTGATTCTGGAATGGACCTGCCATTAGAAGACATAAAATACACTATTTGAACACATGATCAGACATTTTTCTGCAGTTCCAAACTAGCATTCCACCTCCAGCTCATACAAGTTCAGTTTCAGTCAGGCTAACAAACTCTCTGGCTAGCTAATATTCTTCAATAACACAGGGAATCAACATTACAGGGGAGGAAATCCACACATAAGATATCAGAAGCAGAAATATATATGGGACACCGTACATCATGGAAACATTAATAGGCCGCACTTGTTTGGCACAGGGTCAGATAGTGCTTGAAAGAAACTGGCTTTATTTTGCTGATGGAGAGTTGGTGCAAGGCCTCCAGAAGAACAATGGTGAATGCTGTGAAGATTACACCCTATGGAAGTGACAATCCTATGTCAAGACCAGGTGGGGGAAGAGGCACACACAGTGGGATTTTCTCCCATGGGACAGCGGGAAAGATTCCTGTGAGCTGAGCATCAGGGAGAACAAGTTATGCTAGAACCCTTCTCCCTACCATGCTAGTTTGAAGGGAATTGTTTTGTGCAGAGGAATGGGATCCCTGTCTGAAGTCTAAAGTGGCCCAAGCTCAGAAACAGGTTGAAAACCTCAGTGAGATCTAGGCCAAAGACTGAGGGTGGAAATGAACAGCACAAAGGCTACAGAGTGGGTGGGTGTTGAATTGAAAAAAATCAGCTCACATTTAAAGGCAAGCCTATCTAATTTGGGGACGTGGGTGGTGCTGTGGTCTAAACCACTGAGCCTAGAGATTGCTGATCAGAAGGTCGGCGGTTCAAATCCCCACGACGGGGTGAGCTCCCGTTGCTCGGTCCCAGCTCCTGCCAGCCTAGCAGTTCGAAAGCACGTCAAAGTGCAAATAGATAAATAGGTACCGCTCCGGCCGGAAGGTAAACGGCATTTCCATGCGCTGCTCTGGTTTTGCCAGAAGCAGCTTAGTCATGCTGGCCACATGACTCGGAAAAACTGTCGGCTCTCTCGGCCAATAAAGCGAGATGAGCGCCGCAACCCCAGAGTCGTTCGCGACTGGACTTAACTGTCAGGAGTCCCTTTACCTTTACCTATCTAATTTGTATATTCTGAAACAATATTCAGCCTGAAACACAGCCATCCTTCAAAATCCACACTGAATTTTGCAATGCAGTTCTCCAGCCAGGTAATAAGCACAAAAGTGTGTATGCATATGTACACACAAATGCAAAAATAATAATTGTACATATAAAACTGGGGCAAGAAGTCAGAGGGGTGAGATACAAATAGTATTCTTAATGTTGTTGTTGTTAACATGTGAAAAAAATGCAAATACTGAAGTTAAGTGTCCATATGAATACCTACTCTATGAATAGCCATCTGTCTTGGATGCTTTAGTTGAGATTCCTATATTGCAGGGGGTTGGACTAGATGACCACTGGGGTCCCTTCCAACTCTACGATTCTGCAGTACTATGGATAGATTCATCTTGGCTGTGACTCAGCCTGGAAGACCTTCTCGGTGCCTTACGGGCCTTTTCCCACCTGGACTGGGAAGGCAGCGCCCTGACGGACTCCAGCTACAAAAGCTGAGGCTGTAGAAGAGGGCCCGGGTCATGGAGCCTCAACTTCCACAGCCACCATCTTTGGAAGGACTGGCAGCAACAGCAGCCATGGTCCATGCCAATGACAATGTTCTTTTATCTTGATAATTCTGCTCTTTTATATGTGTGCTTTATATTTGACTTCCCTTAATAATGTTTTCTTTTTAAATGTTCAAGATAGTATTTTCGTTTCCTGCTCATTATGTTGCTTGGAATGTATACTTTATATGTGACTTTCTTCAGTAGTTTAACTCTGGATGGTTTTATTTGATGTTTTAATGTGGGTTGTAAACCGCTTCCAGATTTTTCCCTTAAAAATATAAAGTGGTATAGAAATGAAATGATGGTGATAACAACAACAACAACATATTAATGAAGAAAACACATAAAATGCATTATTTAAGGGGAAACCGATTTGTAAAAATGGCATACTGGGCAAAATGGCATACAGGCAGGTGCATATCAGGAGAAAATCACATTAAAATGTTGATTATTTTTCATGAAGACTTAACAAAAATCAAAACAGGTGTGGAGAACTGAACTTCAGACTGAGAAGAAAAAAAAACTGTGAGAAACTGAAATTGGCTTCCCTCTCAATAGTAATGAGGTTCTCATCCTTCCCTCTCAATAGTAATGAGGTTCTCAGAATGCGCCAGGGTCATGAGAAAACAGCTAATATATAATCCCAGATGGATTAATTATATAATGAAAGGATCTCATGAGTTCACATACAGAGAAAACTTCCTATTGTGTCTCTTCACAGGTCACTGGGCTTGCCTCCTCTCAATCACTGACTCATGCAGAGATGCAACAGGCAATCTTCCAGGTGGGATTCTGGTAACCGTGCTATGCTTCTGGACTGGGTGTGATTGTATCACTCAGTCACTCCCAGTGCAGAGATACAGTGGGATTACCTGCCTTCTGCCTGGGAAAATGCCTGTTGCGTCTCTGCATGAGTCACTTATTTTGGGCATTCCTCCTGACTGGAACAGGCACTTGTCCCCTGAATCTCTCTACAAATCCCCTTCTGATCAGGACATGTTCCCATATCATCAACTCATGCAGAAACACAGATCAGGGCCCTCGACGAGTATGCAATTCTTACACAATCAACAAACAAATTTGTAAATAAAAGTTTTAATACGTCTGTCTGTGAGCAAAAATTGTGATTTGTATCTTCTGGCTACAGGGTAAGCTCAGTGAACGTATTTGTGTCAAAACTGGAAAATAGATAGGCTGGGCCAGAGCATTTCTTTGTGATGTGTGTAGGGGATTTATTTATTTATCTTCCAGTACGTTTCCAAGCACAATTCAAAGTTTTGGTGCTGACCTTTAAAGCCCTAAACGGCCTCGGTCCTGTATACCTGAAGGAGCGTCTCCACCCCCACCGTTCAGCCCGGACACTGAGATCCAGCACCGAGGGCCTTCTGGTGGTTTCCTCATTGCGAGAAGTGAGGTTACAGGGAACCAGACAGAAGGGCTTCTCGGTAGTGGCACCCGCCCTGTGGAACACCTTCCCTTCAGATGTGAAGAAAATAAGCAGCTATCCTATCTTTAAAAGACATCTGAAGGCGGCCCTGTTTAGGGAAGTTTTTAATATTTAATGCTGTATTGTTTTTAACACTTGATTGGAAGCCGCCCAGAGTGGCTGGGGAAACTCAGCCAGATGGGCGGGGTATAAATAATAATAATAATTTATCTGCAGGAAACTTTTTACATGGACCAGAATTCAAAAAATGTCACCTATGATTCCTATCGCTGTATTCTGTTTCATGTGTAGAACTGGCCTAGAAGTGAGTCATAGATCAGGGAGCCTTATAGAAGCAGGCCAAAGAAAATAATTGTTCTGCCACCCTGGTAGCCATGAGCACTGGGGGTGATGCAGCCCAATAGGTTCAGGGATGCACCTTCCAGGGCAAGAGCTGGAGCTGACGGGTGGCACCCAGCAAACAGTGGTGGCTTAGGAGACAGCAACTGGGAGGAGGACAGCCCCCAACCCCCATTAGCACCTCAGTTGCCTCCGACAAACATGCACAAATGGGTTTGCTGCTGAGCAGTCTTGTGCATTTATTGCTTGACAATCCCACTGGTCACCTCTGATAGAAATGGAATCTCTGACAGTTACTAACGCCAGCCCAAACTTTGGCAGCCGGTGATAAGAGAGGGTGAGTTATCACAGGTTTGGGGATGACACGAATCAACTCATTGCAAATACAAAACATGACACTTACTTTCAGCAAGTTTTCCGCCTGTGTGTTAACAAGGATAATAATTAGAGCCAAAGCAGGAGGGTTGTAGAGCACATCAGGATCCCTGACATGAAAGGGCAAACAGGTAATAACTGAAATTAGACGTGCCAAAGGCATCTTGCTGCCAGAAGCTCGTACACCCAGTTTCTGGAGGGCCCTGTTCTTGATGACTGACCACAATGTTAATTTGACAGAGGATTCTTAATGTCAGTTTCTTCGCTGGCCGTATTAAGGAGTCTTCCTTTCCCTCAGACAGGCGGGGATACGATACGAGGAGGCATGTGATGCAAACATATATGGCCTAAAGGCAAAGACTAACGAATGCGCAGTAAAGAGATTCTTATTCCCCAAGTCCTACAAAGGCTCCAGGCAGATTGGCTCCTTGCACAAGCCAACCTATCTGAACTGCTCTCCCCCTGCCTTTCTAGGGCTGTGAGACTGAAGGAGAGAGCTCGCCACACCTGGAAGAGGATGGTTTTCCATTCAGTTGCTGGTCGGGCACCCCCACAGCCAGGCTCACACAATATGAAGGCTCTATCAAGGGTAGGCAACCTAAGGCCCATGGGCCAGAAGTGTCTCACGGGGGTCGTTTAACTGGCCCATGAGCTGCCCCCCGAACCGAGCCGCCCGCTTGGCAAGTCCCTGTGCGCTGCACTAAACCGGCGCAGCATGGCGCAGGGACTCGCTTCTGCGGTGCCGGAAATCACGTCTGCACATGCTCAGACGCCGGAAATCGCAGCTGTGCATGCAATCCGGCCCACAGAGGGATCTCAGGTGGAGTGAACCGGCCCAGGCAAGGAAAACCTTGCCGACCCCTGGGCTCTATGGAGCAGCATAGTAGGAGTAACAAGAGCCCCCAGCTGGGTGAGGGTGTCTGTCTGGGTAAGTCCTGTCGAGAGACAAAGGTAGGATTACTGCTGATCTCTTTTATTTACATTCCTGCCCTTTGTTAGAAAGGAAACTGGGTGCCATCCTGGGTATAGTTGGAATAGGACCGAAGTTTACTCACTACTCTGTCTTATGACAAAGAGGCAAACCATGGAGCTGATCTACAGAGAAAGCTAGTTTCCATATATTTATTTCTTCCTCGCTATCGCTAGGGGAATGACAAGCCTTTCTTGTCCCTGTTGCTCCCAAATGAAGTTCTTTTCCCAAATTTGCCAAGCCCAGAGGCCAAACCTGGGAAGATTTTAAAGGAGCTGAAGTGGACCCAAAATGGCACAGCCCCTTCCTGCCAGGGAAGAAGGGGTGAGGGAAGATCTCCCTCTACATCAGGAACAAGGGTGGAAGAAATAGTGACGTCTGGATCTGATGCCCTGGTGAACGCTGCTGCCTGAGGCAGTCACCTCTCCTTGCATCATGGGTGAGCTGGCCCTGGTGTGTTGGGAGAGTGCTAGGGGAAGATCGCTCTAGTGGTGATCGCTCCAGCCAGCAAGATGAAATGCTTGTGCAAATGGAATGTTCATCATAGCACAACACTGAATTCCACCCTTAGAGGGCATTTTTAGTGAATATCCTGTAATTTCCAGAAAAAGGAGGGAAATCTAAAAGAAACCCACTCTCAACAGAGGAGGGAGTTTTTCCTGTCTAGTCAATTCATTAGCGTTTTAAAAATATAAAGTGACAACAGTGGCTTTAGGGCATATCTATGGTGCAGTGAATAGGTCTTGTAAATGCTACAATTCATCTTGGGAATCCTTTAAAAAATCAGCTGAGATGGAAAAAGATGAAACCAGCTTGAAGGTGATCTTTGCAAGAGAAAATTCAGGAATGCTGCCCCTGTTCAGTGTCTTATGCACAAAAGAATTTATGGAAATCCCTTGCGCACATGGATTTCTGTGGTATGGAGAGTAAGGTAAAGGTAAAGGTACCCCTGCCCGTACGGGCCAGTCTTGACAGTCTCTAGGGTTGTGCGCCCATCTCACTCAAGAGGCCAGGGGCCAGCGCTGTCCGGAGACACTTCCGGGTCACGTGGCCAGCGTGACAAAGCCGCATCTGGCGAGCCAGCGCAGCACACGGAAACGCTGTTTACCTTCCCGCCAGTAAGCGGTCCCTATTTATCTACTTGCACCCGGGGGTGCTTTCGAACTGCTAGGTTGGCAGGCGCTGGGACCGAACAACGGGAGCGCACCCCACCGCGGGGATTCGAACCGCCGACCTTTCGATCGGCAAGCCCTAGGCGCTGAGGCTTTACCCACAGCACCACCTGTGTCCCATTGGTATGGAGAGTAGGTGTGTGCATTGAATATCCTTGTCTGTAAAAAAAAAACAAAAAAACAAAAAACACACACACTTCAACCCACTAGATCAGGTTGTACTAGAATCACTGCACAACTTTTCTAACTTCTAAATACAGAAATGTATTCTTTAGTACTTTAAACCTTTAAATCAATCTTTCAGGAACTATGAGTTTGTCACCTATAAATACTAGACAAAACTGCAAAGGGAATGTTCAGGTACTATTCAGATATTACAGTATTTTGATAACATGCTTTTCTGAGATCTGGAGGCTAAGGGAGCGGGGAAGAACTCATGCTGATGCTGCCCCTTCCAGCTGCAGTTCAGGATTTAACAGTTCTGTACATCACAATGTATTAAGATTAATTCACAAAAGGCTGCAAGGAGTTCACATGTTGGAGTAAGAAGTTCCACAAAAAATTTCCTAGAGGTTCATTGTAGAAAAGAAATATGCATATTACTCTGAAGGTCACATCTATACCATACATTTAGAGTACATTCATAGCATTTTCATGGCTTCCCCCAAAGAATCATGGGAACTGTAGTTTACCACTCACAGAGCTACAATTCCCAGCATGCTTAACAGTTCCCAGCATTCTTTGGGGAAAGTCATGTGCTTTAAATGTATTGAGTGGATATGGCCTCTGTCATATGTTAAATATTCTAGGCTGCGTCAGCAAAAGTCTAGTGTCCTGATCAACGGAAGTCATAGTCGAACTCTATTCTGCCTTGGTCAGACCACACCTGGAATATTGTGTCCAATTCTGGGCGCCACAATTTAAGAAGGATGTTGACAAGCTGGAACGTGTGCAGAGGAGGAGGAGGGCAACTAGGATGATCAAGGGTCTGTAAGCCAAGCCTTATGAAGACCAGTTGAGGGAGTTGGGTATGTTTAGCCTGGGAAGCAGGAGACTGAAAGGAAATCATAGAATCGTAGAGTTGGAAAGGACCTAAGGGTCATCTAGTCCAATTCTCTGCATTGCCGGAATCTCATATGAAGCATCCTTAGAGGTTTTTAAGCAGAGATTGGATGTCCATCTGTCATGGATGCTTTAGTTGAGATTCCGGCATTGAAGGAACTCAGTAATGTTAATGGGATGTGAACTCTCTAAACATTATTTGCATATACAGCTTGTCTTAAGAATCCTTCACCATCAAATCCAACATCAGAGTAGTCCTGTGAGATGATGTGTTATCATGATTAGCCGCAAAGCTTTTCCTGGGCTGCATCATTTTAGGATCTAGTTGAGGAGGCAGCCTGTAGGAATGCTCTCCACAAACAAATCCCCCTGCATGTTGAAAACCAGCATTTCCAGAAAAAGGATTCAGCCAAGTCCTTGGAGAGGAAGGGCAGGATAGAAATTTGATAAATAAAAAAAATAACAAACCAGTCCTCCCAAAAATGTTATTTTTCTATATTAAGCTTTGTTTATAGAGAGCATCCCAATTTGGATCTATGAAACCAGGGGTCAGCAAACTTTTTCAGCAGGGGGCCGGACCACTGTCCCTCAGACCTTTTGGAGGGCCGGACTATATTTTGAAAAAAAAAATATGAACGAATTCCTATGCCCCACAAATAACCCAGAGATGCATTTTAAATAAAAGGACACATTCTACTCATGTAAAAACACGCTGATTCCTGCACCATCTGCGGGCCGGATTTAGAAGGCGATTGGGCCAGATCCGGCCCCCTAGGCCTTAGTTTGCCTACCCATGTATGAAACTCTTCCACCTGCATCATGAAGTGGTACTGTTCTAAAAATGGCTTTGCTGCTTTATTCTGCTGAGTGCATAAACTCTGAGAACAAGGATAAGGTGGAATTCGAACCCAGATCCAGCACCTTATCCATAGGACCATGGATTTTTTTGTGTGCAGTCCAACATTATATGTTGGCTTCTACTGTGGTACGGGAAACTGCCACGCACAAGATTAGTACCTGCTCATATTTCTCCAACTCGGTGTGGTAGATCTGTCGAATTTGAGATAGTTTTGCTCTGTAGTCCGAATGCTCCACAGAATTGTCCGAGCCGGCACCCCCAGAAGCTGCGGCTGCAGCAGCCGCAGCGGCTGAACCCCCTCCTTTTTCAGGGCCTGCTACCCCTTCTGCTAAAAGCATGTTGTCCAGTCGCATTAGCTGGGGGTCTGTTGGTTCCTCCTCCTGAGCCCCTCGAATACTCAACACTGTGAGAAAGCACAAAAGTGAAATGCATAGATTAAAACATGGAATGATAGCAACAGCTTCCTAAGTATCTAGGAGTAGGCTCCAATGAGAGTCTGCATATGAAGATATAAACCTCTACAGTCCTACAAAGGACTGCCCTTTCCTGTGGAGACCCTTCTGAGTATCGTCATCATCAGAGATCCTTCTCTGTGTATCCCCAACTTTGACCGAAAGGTGGGTGGCGACCGTAGAAGGGGCTGTTTTGATGGTGGCAACCCCAGCTTTGGAGTTTTCTTCTCAGGGAGATTCAACTGGCATTGAGCTGATGTCATTCAGCACCAAGAAATGAACTTTTGTTAAATTTTCTCCCCATCTCTTTTAGCCTTCAGACACTTGCTGAAGACTTTTTGTTGTTTCCGGTTGTTTTTAGTATTTATTTTACTCTTCCAATTTGTTGCCCACTTTTAAATTACTGCTGGTTTCTAAAGTGTTTCTTCTCATTGCTGTTTTTCCTCATATATCAAGGTGTTTTCTATTGCACTATATACTTTTTAAAATGATGTACACTGCTGCTTTGTCTGCCTTAACAATATTTATGTATTTTATTGTTTTCTGCTGTTGTTTCTCATAAATTGTTATAAAAGGCTGAAAATCAGGGTACCAAATAATTTTAATAAAATATCTTCCTTTATGAATATGGCTTAATGTTTAGGCACAAAAATGATAAATTATATTATTTTGCTGTTCTCTGGTGCAGGGAAACCATCTGAAAGTTGTCAGCAACTAGAAGTCTCTAGACAAAGCCTGGCCAACTGAAGGAGGCCAATAGTTCTGTCTACTGACCAAACCAAACGACCAACCAACCAAACAAGCAAACATAATATTGTCTTTAAAAGGCATTTACTTTATTTTAAAATGAAACTCTTCACTTCACTTCAGAATAGTTTTTGGGAGAAAGAAGCTATTTTGGGGAGGGTGCAAGAAATGGAGACCTAAAAGGGGTAAAGCAATTTACAGGGTGGGGAAGGGGATGGCTGCTCCCCTCACAGTGACCCACAGCTAGACATGCCTGCACTACAGATAAACGGCAACATTCGGTCAGCAACCACCACTTTGGCGCAAGCAAAACCATCTGCAATTGGCACAACAAGAGTTAAGCTACAGCCAGTGCATTCAAATAGTAAATAAGTAAAATGCCATGCCCTTGTGTGTGCGGCTGGCCAGACCCTGTAGGCTGTTGCCAATTCCGGTCACATATGCAGCTTTTGCAGGTCAGCCACATGAGGCTGTGACAGGGAAGGTGGATGTGAGGCCAATTCGAGGGGACACTTAGTTATTGGGGGCATCATGTTCTTCACATGATAAGACCAGACAAGAAGACTGTTTACACATGCTCTGCATTTATGGCAAAGAAGGCTCAGTGCTGTATTTTCAAAGCAGGCAGCCCAGTTATAAAATAATTATGGAGCAGTAGTTTATGTTCAGATTTCCAAGAGTTGCACAAACGTATGGTGATCAAGGTGAGAACAGTCAGTAACTAGATCTGATCAGCACAGCTCTGCATCCTCTCTCTCTCTCTCTCTCTCTCTCTCTCTCTCTCTCTCTCTCTCTCCTAGTGCCCACAAGTGCAGACTGTCACACTGTTGTACGGCTCTCTCACACATTTGTTTCGATGCTGGAACTGCACAACCATAAAAGTGCACTTTCACAACCCGCTGGTAAATGGTAATAGCTAATGCACTTTTTAAATTTTAAAAAGGCAGACTTTTTGAAGTAAGAAAAGCGATGGAAATCTACAACAGAAGGTGCAGAACAGCAACTACTTACTTGACAGCAATGTCACATAACCTACACATAACTTTTGTGAAAAATCAGGACAATTGCTTGATACACACTCTGCCTTGAAGTGGCATCTTTGTTTTTGTAAAACAGCAATCCACCACTCTCTTCCCTGCATCTGATACAACTTCAGACAGCCTGAGGTGCAGGCAGCGAAGTGCTGCGGAGTGAATTATGAAAACCATTCCCAATTTTTTGCAATCCGCTTCTTGTTGGTTGTTCAGTTTTGGAAGAGTGTCATGCATCTGCCCATCCCTAACATATCTGACCAATGAATGGTTGTATTCTACTGTCATAAAAACAGAAAATTAGCACTAAGCAGAATTTTGACTTCTGTTCAATACAGTCAATTGAGATTGTGTGTGTGTTTTTGTTTCGTTACGGTTTTTTTTACAGTTTCTGTTTTAAACACCTTTCTTTCATACCTCTCCAAGGAGACATCAAAGATAAACACAAAGGAACTGTTGCTGGTAAATTAATCGAATTAAAGTTGTGTCAAGTCCCCTGCAGCCGGGTCCTAGTATCTCTCTGAGGTCCAGCTCTGAGGGCCTTCTGGCGGTTTCCTCACTGCGAGAAGTGAGGTCACAGGGAATCAGGCAGAGGGCCTTCTCGGTTCCTGCCCTGTGGAACGCCCTCCCTGTGGAACGCCCTGCCCTGTGGAACGCCCTCCCATCACATGTCAAGGAAATAAACAACTATCTGACTTTTAGAGGACATCTGAAGGCAGCCCTGTATCGGGGGATTTTTAATGTTTAATGTTTTAAATTTTTTGTGCTGTAAGCCACCCAGAGTGGCTGGGGAAACACAGCCGGATGGGCACAGTACAAATAATAAAATCAGCAGCAGCAGCAGCAGCAGCAGCATCTCTGAGGAGGATGCAGAATCAGATGACTCGTAGTCACCCCTCTGATGGGACACCCTCGCCATTCTACTACCATCTCAGCCTGAAGACGCAGCTCTTTTGTCATGCTTAGATTTGGGGGGTGACTCCCATGTAGCTACCCCTGTTCCATGGCTGTGCTGGAGCATGCGACTGCAGAATAAGTTATGAGCTCTTGAAGGGTTGTAGGCAGCTCTCCCATGAGGATGGAGCCACCAGAAGAGAAGGCCTTACCAGTCTTCTTAAGCCTTCAAATGACCCTGGTCATTTGCTGAGACAACATCTTCCAAAGCTCAGCTGGCAGCCCCAGCTGGGAGATGTGCAGGGTCTGGCCTGAAGAGGCTCTGGGAATTGCTACCACCTCCCCAGCAGAGCAGGATAAACAGTAACCGAGTTTCACTGCTTTATCAGAGCAATTTTATACTTTGTGGTGGTGTGTTGCTGTGCTGTCAGAATGCCAACTTTGTATGCTATACCATCAGAAAACACACACACACACACAATACCTTCAGCCAAAGACCAACTATCAGAGACACTGTTGGTGACGAAAACCACATTCTTTCTTCTCCCCCAACTAAGCCATGTTTCAGCTTGGCTGCTTTCAGCAGAATGCCCCTGAGAATGACCCTATGTCATCATGACGTAGAATAATTCCCAGGGACATTCTTGGGCAAGTGGAAAGACGGCTGTCCCCATTGGCCACTACATCAATGCTGTTTCATAAAACTGCTTGAAGCTGTGGTAAGCCTTTCTTTTTTTCAATGTAAGAAAGAAGGCAAAGGAAAGAAAGATCTCTGGCCACATCAAATTTAAAGGTAAGCACCAGCACTCTGAAAATTCTTAGACTTTGCCCATTTCTTGAGTGCTGTTAAATACCCTCCACCCTATAGGGGATGGGGTGGATGGGGAATGGTCCACCACCGTGTGGGGAGATTTTCATCTCAGCCGGATCTCTTATTTATCATCAACAGAGGTTCTATGAGCCAAATGAAAATGCACAGCTGATTCCAGCTTCGAGTCAGATGCTCATTTGGTTAATGTAAGAGCAAACACTTATTGATTAAAAAATAAAATAAAATTATCAGCGTTTACCAGTTCCTCAAAGATTAATCCTCTCCTTGGGGAGGGGGCATTGAACTGGTGCAGAATTGTTGAAAAGACACAACAGAAATGTTCAGCACAAAAGTAGTTCAGACTGGTCCAGTACAACTTCAATCTCACAGGGGTTACAAGAAGCTAACAGCTGGTGTATAGGAAGGAAAGAGCAATGCACAGCAGAGGCACAAAGACCAAGCCAGCCGCCAAGGTAGAGCAGTCGCAGCAGAGGCCCACATGCCAGTCTTTCAAGGCTAAGCACTCTGGTTTAAACCTCAATACCCCTGGCTCACCGATCACTCTCAGAAAAGCAATGGAGACAACTGATTTCAATGCAGCACTTTCACAATCATGAGATCGCTTCAAAGAACTATTTCCCCCGGTCCTGTGCGAAAATCTGAATAATTAAATTACTTTTGGCAGAAAGCACATTTAAAGGTGGTGGGGGGGAGCATTCCAGAACTCAAAAATTAAATACCTTAAATTGCTTCAAAGCGATAGTGGTCAAGTCACAAATCCTTTCAAAGATTTGAGCATTTTTTGTGCGATTAAATTTCACTTATGCGAGGGCAACTCAAAACCAACACAGGAAAGGTAACGTGAAATAAAAATAAAAAGCAATGGCAATAAAGCAAAAAGCAACAATAAAGCAATGTTGCCAGGCATATAGAAGATATTAGTTAGACGACCACGTTGAGATTCAAAGATAAATGTGAGAAATCTGATGAATCAGAGCTGCTGCAATCTAGGATCCATGCCTCAACTTTATGCCATTTTAGTGTGTGTGATTGTGCCCGGCAGCAAACAAAGCAAAATCAATGAATGACAATGCAAAAAACCAGAAGAGCACTCTAGTCAAATGTATAATGTTAATGAATTCATAATATATTGGGGGACAAGAGGCTTTATATTTGTTTCACTGGAACTGTTGTCCTCCCCTTACCCTTTTTCATACAGAAAGTTACTATTGAAACTCAGGGGGATTTCAAAAGCAATATTGAATTCGACATGGACTCCATCTGTTCAAAGGGAGGGAAATGCCTAAGGCCTTGGTGTGAACTGTCTCAAGCACTTCTTTGGATTTTGACTCCTATTTATAAAACCGGTACAATGACCTGCCTCAGAGTCTGAACTGTCCTCTGCCCCCGACTCGTCCTGCTCACTAAGTCCTGTAACTTCCCCTACATATGACCTTTCCACCACCCATTCCTTGGCTCTGAGCCATCTTCCCATGGGCGCTCCCTTGGGGGTTCTCCAACTGGTGCCTCCCAACACTCTCTGCACCCAGCCAATCCATGATACTTCCCCAGCTAGGCTGTTTGATAGATGGATACTTGCCCAAGGCCACACCAAAACAGGGGCTTACCAATAAGGTGGTAGCCATATTTAACCCACACTCTTGTCTCTGGCCCATTATTGCTCCCAGGCTTAGTCTTGAATGGATCTGGCATGCAAACACTGATGCAAATGATGACGACCAATATTTGGGATCAGGGTACTAGATTGAAAGCTCACCCTGTGCACACTCTAAATAGGATGTAAAGGAGCAGTAACAATGGAAAAGATTACTCTTCCCTGTCCACCACGCATCCTGTGAACCCTGTTACAAACCTTTTGAAGAAATGGGGAAAGAAAACAGGAGAGATACTAAGGATTAAAATGTGAAAGAGATCGGATGCCTGCTTGTCTCATAAAGAGCATTTGCCGAAAAATCACACTAAAGTGGGAGTAGGTTTCAGAAGGGAGATACTGTCCATATAAAAAAAAATCTAAGTAATCAGTGTCTGAACTACCATGTGTCTATACAAACACACGATGAATTTATCTTTGCAAACAGTTCAAGATGGGGAAACCTAAGTATTATTACTGAGCAATATATCTTTAACCCATGCAAAACAAACACTTATTGGACACATATGACATGCCTCTTTATAGATGATGATGGTGATGATGATGATAATAATAATAATAATAATAATAATAATAATAATAATAATTTATTATTATTATTTATACCTTGCCCATCCGACTGGATTTCCCCAGCCACTCTCTGCATAAGTAAATCCTGCATATCCTACATTATCCTTTTCATTATGATTACACACATTCTTTGGGTAATAATGCAGTTAGAAAGGTGTTGGGAAGGCCAATGTGTCCAAGCATTTATTTCTGAAAGTCCTACATGGGGACTGAGGACAAAGGGAATATTTTAAAGCTCTTCTTTACCTCTCTTTAATATAATTAGCCCCACCTACAACGCCACAGATCTAACACTCATCTTAGACAATCCATTTCCTAATCACAGCCACATCAACTGCGTATCATCAGGCCCCTGTTTCATTGACATCTGCCTCCCTTGCCCAGTCCTTTCCCCACTCTGCCTGAAATGTACAATGTTAGTTAAAAGGGTAAGGCACGAACGCACAGCTGGCAGCCTCCAGAGACAGCAAAACTCCAGCCTGGAACTTCAGGAAGGAGTAGAATGATGGAAATGACAGTTGTGAAAATAACATGAATCTTTACACACTCACAGAGAAAATGCTATTATGCCATGCTATTAGGTACGCATTCAGATGGAACAGCATTATGATAATCTAGTTTGGGTTTGCTAATATATAGTTTTATACATATATAATAGTAGGGCATAATAACACACATTTTGTAGAAACAGGAAGCCATTTAGCAAAGCACAGTGCTGGTGAACTGACAATTTGGAGGATGTTTCATTTACATAGCTGGAACTGCAGCTAGTACAAAGTGGTGTAAATTTAGCAAAACAACAGATTCCTACTACGTGTGTGCTTCTGACTTGAGTTGTCGCTTCTTTTTTTGTTCACAGAACTAATTTGAATTTACCTAAGCATGCCTTTTAGCTCCAAAATGCTGAAAGCTTTTTTTTTTTAAAGTGCTTTCCCCATTTATAGGCACCTGCTTAAGAGAAAGGGTCCAATCTGGCCATCTAGAAGAAGTGCTTGCAAATACAACAGTGATTCTGTCTTGTGGTGCAATCTTGGAAAAGGCAAATAAGTGATGTGTGCAGGACAAAGTCCGTGGCTTCCAAGTCCCAAGATCTTCTTTCTGAATGTAACAGTCCACCTAACAGAAGGGAATCCACCAAAGGCCAGCTTTCCAACTTAGTCGTTTATTTATTCAATTTCTATACCGCTTTTCATCCGAGGATCGCAGGGCAGTTTACAATACAAAAACGCAAAACCACATAACGTAGTAACAAGCAAAAAAACCTCAATGTAAGAAAGATATTCTTGTTTACTGGTGGGGGGGTTCTTCCTGTGCTTCTGGGTTAGCACAGCACTGATGTGACAGTCCAGAAAGCTGTTATGCTGATGGCGACCTATGAGTAATTTCTTCACACAGACCTCAGCATCCTGATCAGAGTATAACCTGCCTTTCTTCCGCACAGCAACGCACTACGTAAGCAACACACAGGCAACCTGACCGGTACCAGACTTCCCCCTATCTTGTTTCTTTTGGTTTACAGCACCCCAAAGTGTCTGTCTGGCAAATTCCAGAAAGAGTTAAAATTGAAAAGATATTAGAAATAATAGCACAATTTCATGTTATTTTCGGTCTGTACGCAGCATTGCAAGAGAGGTGCTGTAAACAAACATTTCACACTGTCTCTTCTTGCCTAAAGTTAACTCTATAGAGTGCCAGTTTATTACTCAATATTTAAGGGGGGGGGCAGGGGGGAGAGAGAAAAGGACACAAATTAAAGAATCAGGAAGACAGACATAGATAGCTCTGAAAACCTGCTGGCCATTCAGACATCCACTAGAGGGTACTCTTTCTTCACAAAGGAGCGGCACACCTTCAAGAACAAATAATTGTAATAATAAAAAACAACATGAAGAGAGCACACTCCTTGTTCCCAGACACAATATCCAACTGCTTCTTATCCAACTGTGTCATGGAAACATAGAGGAACTCCGGAGTCAGTCTTCTTGGGCAAAGTCAGAATTAGCTCACTCGTTCTATCCAGGGACAAAGAGCTGCCTCTTTTAACCCTATTCAAAAGAGCTATGGGTCCACGTAGGAGGATGGATCTCTCTGAATTCCTCTTTCTCTCCACTCCAGGTCTGTATTTTGCCTTGACCTCAAGCCCTTATCTGTTGGGGGGCAGCATCCATGTGTAATTTTCAGCCTGCAGATGCTGTCCTCTAGTGAAAAGGGTTCACCTATTGTGAAGTACCGGAGCAACTCTCAGGCTAACATTGCCCCTCACTCTAGGCAAAATGGGGTGCAGAGTGGTGGGACAAGCACCTGGGTCGTCCAGGACTTTTTACAAGCATAAAACGGCGTGAATGCATAAGCCCAAGATTCCTTCCTACAACCCACTGGTATATGTGTCTGTTTGCATGTATTTATATGTGTGTCTTTGTGTTCACATACACCCTCACTCTCTCTCTCTCTCTCACACACACACACTGTATGGATGTATATACTGAAAGTTTTTCTTCATCTTGGATTAAAATTTGAGCTACTGATTAATTTAAACTATCCCTCCAAGTCTTCATCCCTCGCCCTCTACTTTCCATGGCTGCTGTTGCCACAACAGAAGCAAAGATAAAAAGGAGGGCAATCTCCCTACAGTCGTCTCCTCTCCTACATCTGATACTCTCCTACCAAAAAGGGAGGGAGGGAATGGACTCCTGATGACCTTATTGAGATTGGGCACAGAAATAATCAAGCTTTTTCTGCACGCTGGAAAATAGTATGGCCTTTAACAAGCTCACTGGGGGACTTTTCCCCACCATTACTGGAAGCTTACACCTAGAAGCCCCGAGTGCTGGAGTAGTATTCAGCATGTCCAGTGGGTGGGACCTACTCCTAGGAAGCCTGCTAAGTAAGGACATTGCTTATAGTGAATAGCAAAGGAGACCTGCGTGGCTGTGTTCCTGCTGTTACGGAAGGGGGGGGGCATGTCTTCTTCACTACAATATATTTGCTCAATTTCTCTAGGACTCCATCACCCCTCCCCTGTCCTCCATAATCTCTCAAGTAAGGTGTCAAGACCCTAATCTGGTCAAATCGCTCTGCCAAGCCCTTCCTCCGGGCAATGCCAGGTGACAGACTATGCGTACATGGACCATTGTCTTCTCAGGATGTGCTTATCTGCGCATATCTCCAGCTCTCTGCATATTCCCCCCTCCCTCCTCCATATGTTAATCCAGTGTAACCCAACCTCTTCCTAATGTATTCATGATGTAATCTGTGTAACCCAACCTCTTCTTAATGTATTCATGATGTAACTGGGATGTATTTTGCACTGTATTCTGGGATATGGAGGGAAATTTCAAAAGTTCATGTCACCCCTTTCTCGCTGTTCAATCTCGCCTTGAACCTGTTGCGCAATAAACTTGGATCTTCTGTAGTTTGCTCCTGCGTCCGGCTGAGCTCACTTTCTTCCGCAGGGACCCACGGACTTAGTCCGATGAGCTGGGTGGCAGAGTAACCCCGCACCCAGATTTTAGCCGTAACACTGCCTTTATATTCATGATAAGCATTTTGCAAGTCTCATCCCTTTGCCTCCAAGGGATCATGTGAGTGAACAGGTGAGGTCCCTATGGGCTGAAGGCAGGCAAATGTTGTCCCCATCTTAAAAAAAGAAAAGGGGGGGGGGAGATCCAGGTGGCTACTGACTGGTCAGCTTGACATCAGTACCAGGAAAGGTTCTTAAATAGTCAGCCTGCGAGCACTTAGAATAGGATGCTGTGATTACCAAGCATGGGTTTCTCAAAAATAAGTCATACCAGACAAATTCCATTTCTTTTTTTTATGGTGTTACAAGCTTGGTGGATCAGGGGAATGCAGTGGAAATTGTTTATCTTGATCTCAGTAAGGATTTTGACAAAGTCCCTCAGGATATTCCTGCAGAGAAGCTAGTAAAATGTGGGCTGGATTAGGTTACTTGTTAAATGGATTTGTAGCTGGTTGACTGACCAAACCCCAAAAGTGCTCACTAATGGTTTCTCATCATCCTGGAAAAAAGTGACAAGTGGGGTGCCGCAAGGTTCTGTCCTGGGCCCATTGTTGTTCAGTGTCTTTCTAAACGACTTGGATGAAGGAATTCAGGGGATGCTCATCAGATTCGCAGATGACATCAAACTGGGAGGGTAGTTAATGCCGCAGAACACAAAATCAGGCTTCAGTATGACTGACAGATTGGAGAACAGGGCCAAAACTAACAAAATGAATTTCAATATGGGTACATGTAAAGTTCGACACTTGGGCAGGAAGAACCTGCTACACAAATAAAATATAGGGAACACATGGCTTGCCAGTAGCATGTGTGGAAAGGATCCTGGTCTTAGTAGACCAAAAGCTTCACATGAGTCAACAGTATGGTGCAGCAGCAAAAAAAAGCTAATGCTATTCTAGACTGCATGAACAGAAATATAGTGCCTGATCATGGGAAATGATGGTGCACTATTCTGCCTTGGTCTGACCACAATTCTGCTTTGGACAACTGTCTTCAGTTATAGGTGCCACAATTTAAAAAGGCTGAGAAGCTGGAACATGTGCAGAGGGTGGCGACCAAGATGATCAAGGGTCTGGAAAGGTGAGTGGGTTGGGTATGTTTAGCCTGGAAAAGAGGAGACTAATGGGGAGATATCATGGCCATATTCAGATATCTAAAGGGCTGTCATATGGAAGATGGAGCAAGCTTGCTTTCTCCTGCTCCACAGAGTAGGATGTGAACCACGGGGATAAGTTACAAGAAAAGGGATCTTGTGAACCACCCTGAGATCCTCAGATGGTGGGAGGTATATAAATAAATAAAAATAAATAACTAAATATCAGGAATAACTTTCTGATGGTAAGAGCTGTTTGACAATGGAACAGATTCCTTGGAAGGTGGTGGACTCTGCTTCCTTGGAGGTTTTTAGGCAGAGATTGGATGGCCATCTGTCATGAATGCTTTAGTTAAGATTTCTGCATTGTAGGCAGTTGGACTAGCTGACCCTCAGGGTCCCTTCCAACTCTACAATTCTATGATTCTATGAGTGGTAATTCTAAATAGTACAAAGTTTAACTGAACAGCTACTTCCCTCTCAAAAGGTTCCAGCATTTTAGTGGTTTGACAATGTTGAATCTTGTACGATCACTACAGGACTCAGATAAAAAGAATGAAAATCCAATAAAAGAATCTAGATGTTTTCCTGCTTACCGACAAAAGCAAGGAAACGAAATACATTATTTGGAATTCATTAGCAAAGAATCCAGCCCTGACCCAGTGAACTAGAATCCCTGATAGGAGGGCATGGGCAGGTCTCCAGAGCTGATGGAGTCAGCCGCTGAGTGCATTAGCATCCCACCTGCCAGCTGGCTCAAAGAGCTGTTTTCTGTCAATCTGCAGAATGAGCAACCGGGACATAATCTACCTGTCCCAAGACAGGTCAGAGAAAGTAAAAGGGCTGCTGAGTTTGAGCAGTTGAGCACTTACTAAGAAGACAAACCAAATCAAAAGAAGAGAACGGCAAAGTAGTTATTTACTGAGATGTGTTACAGAAATGATAAACAATAACTGATAACTGACTACATAATTGTTTAGGGTAATATCACATCCCTTGATAGTCTGTATGTCTGGCCTCTCGACCTCATTTGCCTTTCTGAGAGTCAGGAGAGATCCCCCTTCTTCCAAGAAGCCACAATGGGAAATGACTGCTCTTCTAGCCATCCTTGCTTGAACGCTTTGTAACACCTGAAGCCATTACATCTTCATCTCATACCTAACCAATTGCCTAACAACCAACAAACCCCATAATAAAAATAATAATAACTACGGACAATTTGTTATGTGTTGAGAATGTTCCTGGGCGCTTGGGAACAGAAGTGCTATGAAATCAAGGTGGCAGAGCAGCAAGGCATCCATTGTAAGTGCAGTAAAGATCTGCTACTGCTGTGCAGTTGATTGTTCAGTTGCCCCTTCATTATACATGCATTTACTTCTGGCTTCTTGCTCAGATTTCTGAATATATGAGATTACACCTACACTACAAGATTGTATTGGCTTAAACCTGGTTTAACTCCAAAGAATCCTGGGACCTGAAGTTTGGTGAGGGCGTAGTCTCACTTAGAGATTATTTGCCCTCCTCACAAGACTACAGTTTCCAGGGTTCTTGGGAAAGTCCTCATCGAGCTGCAATGTGTGAATATTTCATGAATTTGGGTTTGCCCTCCTTTTGTAAATCCCATGACGCAATTTCTTTCCCACCATTCCTATTTGATCCAAGACTGCAAAGATCAAGATCATGGGCTAGTGGGAGGTTGTGCCCCTTGCCGCTTTGGCAATTTCATTTCCCAGAATGTGGAAAAAGTAACAGTGGGATCATCTCTCTTGTACCTGGTCCTCATCAACATGGAGGAACTGATTGATGCAAGTGGAAGTACTGGGATCTTTGGGAGAAAGTTATCGCATTTTCTTGGGTTTCATTATATACAGGCAACGGAAAACTGAGTGGAGTCAGACATGCACACTGGACTATAAGAAGGCTAATTTCAAAAAGCTTAAGGAACTATGGGGTGAAATCCCATGGTCAGAAATACTCAAAGAGACGGGAGTCCAAGATGGATGGAGTTTCTTAAAGGTGAGATATTGCTGACACAAATGCAGACAATTGCAACAAGAAAGAAAAGTGGGAGGCATCTAAAGAAACCAGTGTGGCTGCATAAGGAGTTTACAGACGAGCTGAAATTTAAGAAGGGTATGTATAAGAAAGGGGAAACCATGAAGGAAGAGTAGCCAACAGTTGTGGGGAGGTCAGGTGGGTCAAGAGAGGTCCAAAACAATTTAAAAGCTTTATTTGGCTATGTTTGAAGCAGGAGGGAGAAAACGCAAGTAATTGGTCCTCTGTGTGGAGAAGAGGGAGAAATGATATTGGGTGAAGGAGAGGTGGTGGAACTGTTCAACACCTACTTTTCCTCTTGTCTTTACCCAAAAGGAAAGCAATGCCTGGTGATAACAGAAATAAGGATGGAAGGAGGGAGTGGCAGCCCCAAATAGGAAAAGTGGTGGTAAGGGGACATTTAACTACCTTAAATGAATTCAGATCTCCAGGACCTGATGAGCTGCACTCAAGGGTCCTCAAGGAACTTTTGAATGTAATCTCAGAGCCTATATCTTTGAGAATTCTTGGAGAACAGGAGAGATCCCTGTGGACCAGAGGTGGGGAAATGTTGTCCCCATTTTCAAAAAGGGAGAAAAAGAAGATGCAGGTGACCAACCAGTGAGCTTGACATCAATAATAGGAAAGGTCCTTGAACAGATAATTAAACAGGCAGCCTGTGAGCACTTAGAAAAGGATGCTGTGATTACCAAGACACAGCATGGATTTCTCAAAAACAAGTCATGCCAGACAAATCTCATTTCTTTTCTGATGGAGTTACACATATGGTGGGTCAGGGGAATGTAGTGGACATTGTGTATCTTGATCTCAGTAAGGGTTTTGACAAAATCCCTCATGATATTCCCGCAGAGGTGATAAAATGTGAGTAACTACTAGGTAGATTTGTAGCTGGTTGACTGACCAAACCCAGAGAGTGCTCATTAATGGTTTCTCACCATCCTGGAAAAAAGTGACAAGTAAGGTGCAGAAGGGTTCTGACCTGGGCCCGTTGTTGTTCAACGTCTTTGTAAGCGACTTGGATGAAATAATTGAGGGGATGCTCATCAAATTTGCAGATGACACTAAACTGGGAGGGGTAGCCAATTCCGCAGACAGAATCAGGATTCAAGATGACCTTAGCAGATTGGAGAACAGGGCCCAAACTAATGAATTTCAATAGGGACAAATGTAAGGTTCTCTACTTAGGCAGGAAGAACTAGTTGCACAAATATAAGATGGGGGACACCTGGCTTGGGTCACAGTAGACCACAAGCTTCAAATGAGACAATAGTGTGATGCAGCAGCAAAAAAAGCTAATGATATTCTAGGCTGCTTCAACAGAAATATAGTGCCCATTCAAAGGAAGTAATAGTACTGCTCTATTGTGCCTTGGTCAGGCCACACCTGGGGAACTGTGACCAGTTCTGGGTGCCACAATTGAAGAAGGAGATTGACAAGCTGGAATGTGTGCAGAGGAGGGCAACCAAGATGGTCAAGGGTCTGGAAACCAGGCCTTATGAGGAATGGCTGAAGGAGCAGGATATATTTAGCCTGGAAAAGAGGAGACTGAGAGGAGATAGGATAGCCATCTTCAAATATCTAAAGTGCTGCTCTGGAGGGTATGACTCAAACCAGTGGCTTCAAGTTACAAGAAAGGAGATTCAAGAAACATCAGGAAGAGCATTTTGATAGTAAGCTGTTTGACAGTGTAACAGACTCCTCTGAAAGGTGGTGGACTCTAAAGCAGAGGGTTAGATGGCCATGCGTCATGGATACTTTAGTCGAGATTCCTGCATTGCAGGGCTTTAGATTAGATGACCCTCACTTTCCCTTCCAACGCCCTATGTCTTTGTATATCCAGAAGTACAGGAAATAAAACGAGGAATTTATTTTAATTAAATGTGTGGTTTTGATCTTGAAATTCAGGACAGCAGATTTAATTGATGTCTCCAAGTGAGGATTCTGTTACTTGGCAGGATTTCTTTTTTTACTATTTCTAGCTCCTGGAAATATTTGTTGAGAGAAACACAGAAATCTTGAACAGGAACTTTGCTCAAGCTGCCCCTCCCCTCCCCGGCAACCATTCCACTCAAATGAAATGAATTTGCACACAGAACAAACACGACACCGGAATTCTAATTGCAATCTACGCTGAGAGGGTTCTCTTCTCAACTTGCCATATAGCTTTCCTTCCCCCCCCCCCACCCCAAGAGGGATATTTAAACAGGTAGGAGTTTTTCAAGTAAATGATTGCAACTTATCGAAAATAATGTGCTACTTAGTTTCTGAGGAGAGAATCCTGGCAGGCAGCTCCAAGAAGCAGCACGGGAGCAGATGGAGTGATTAGTCTGTGATTTTCAAAAGGGCTTTTTCCTGCCTCTACTGTGCTTAAAATGTGCTGGGAAAATCAAGGCACCCCAGAGGAGGAAGAGGCGCTAACATTGCATCCATAGTGGCACTGCTCTGCTTCCTGCAACCATCAACCAAAAGGAATCAGGGATTTCTCATTCAGAAAGGTGGTTGGCATGAGATGCTCCTAGGGCTGGGAGGGAATAGAATATCACCATGGCCACAGGGCATTTTCACCCCTGTGGAAGACCCGGACACAGTCTTAAGTGTGGTGAAGGTGGTTTGCACACAGTTGCAGTGTGAAAACAAACGCCTCAGAATTAGGGGTGTAGCTACGAGGTGGCCTAGGGCCCCTGTACCCTTGTTGTTTTTTTTGTAACTAGGTCACAGATCTCTTCCCATTATTCCCTTTAAAAAACTTTAATACTTTGCTTACAGTGCAGCTGGGCACCCTGCAAAGTGCAGTGCAAATGAGACCCTGCAAATAAGACCCTGAAGTACAAGAGGTTGGACTAGATGATCCTCGGGGTAAGATTCTATGATTTTATGAGTCAACAACAGCAAAAAAAACCCAACAACCTAATGTTGCTCTAGGCCTCATCAACAGCCTAAAATAAAAGAGAAGTATAGTGCCTGATCAAGGGAAGTAATAGTACTTCTCTCTCCTGCCTTGGTCAGACCACTCCTGGAGTACTGTGTCCATTTCTGGGCGTTACAATTTAAGAAGGAGGTTGAGAAGATGGAACATGTGTAGACGAAGGCAAACAAGATGATCAAGGGTCTGGAAACCAAGATTTAAGAAGTTGGGTATGGTTAGCCTGGAAAAGAGGAAACAGGGAGGATATATGACAGCCATCTTTAAATATCTGAAGGGCTGCAACATGGAAGATTTTCTGCTGCTTGGAGAATAGGACCTGAAGCAATGGATTCAAATTACAAGAAATGAGATTCTGACTAAGCATCAGGAAGAGCTTTCTGACAGTGGAACAAACTCCCTTAGAAGATGGAGGACTCTCCTTCCTTGGAGAGTTTTAAGCAGAGGGTTGGGTGGTCATTTTGTCAGGGATGTTTTAGTTGAAATTCCTGCGTTGAAGGTTTGGATTAGATAACCCTTGGGGTGCCTTCCATCTCTACAATTCTATGATTCTATCAAGCTACTCCGTTGCTGGAGGCAGCGTGCCTCTGAATACCAGTTGTTGGGAATTACAAATTGGGAGAGTGGTGTTGTACTTAGGTCCTGCTTGTGTGGTTCCCATAGGCATCCGGCGGGCCATTGTGGGAACAGGATACTGGACCAAATGTGCCTCATCCTGATCCAGCAGGGCTCTTCTGATGTTCTTATGCTGCATCAAATGCAAATATGTTTGTTGTCAACTACAGAATTATAAGACAAAACTTGGACATTTCATCCAACGGAAACCCAGATAGAGTGCCAGCGTATTGGAAAACTTGGAGCAAGGCTGCATCTAGCACCCTGTCCCTCTAGTCGTCTCCTTGCTATGACTTACAACAGAGGAACAGAGAGAACGAAATGAAGGTGCTGCTTTGCTTATGAATATGTAAGTACAGAATGCACTGCTTCATTTCAGGTCCTCCCCATGCCCCATAAGCAGAGAGTACTCCAGGCAGAGAACCCTTAGACTGTTGCCTGCCTAGGACAATTCCTTCCCCTGCTGCACTGATATCACCACAAGCGACATGTAGGAAAGCCCACTTGAGGCCTTTCTCCCTTAATAGCATTGCCAGCGGTCAGGGATAATGAGAGTTGTGGTCCAACAAGATCTGCAGGGCACCAGGTTGGAAAAAAATGTTCTGGAGGCAACTGATAGTGCAGAGTCAAGCAGCTGCAAATGACTGCAAACCTACATATGAAAAACCTTATACATGAAAAAAATATATTTCCAATTCATTGTGGCTAGGAAGGATTGCCACATCTAGGGAGGAATAGGACAATAAAAATGGCAGCCACTTATTAGTATAGATTTCATTCCTAGATATTCAGATTTTAAAATGCCCAACTCCAACTTTTAGAAAAAACAAACAAACCCAAACCCACAGCCAAGTAGGAAAGGAAAATTGCACAGCGGCAGATCCCACCACGGGTGCGAAAGACCTCCCTCGCTGTCTTCCAACTCTCAGTATAATTAAACAAGCAAGTAAACCTTGGAAACTTAATTACCCTACAATATTACTTTGTTGCTGATCTCTGACCCAGCTGCCAAACTCCTGGGAGCCAGGAGGTCGAAACTGTCAGGATCCTATTATCTTGTCAACTTCTTTTCCCCTTGAAGAAACTAAAACAAATATTTAAGGGCCTCCTCCTGCGCTTGCAGGGGAGGTTCTCCTTTAGGTGTCCCTGACCTGACCTCAGATATCTTTGCTTGAAGCCTTAGGGTTGTTTTGACACCCCTGACCTCTTGGCGAGTTTACTCAAGGTAGGGGAGGATGGACTCCAAGCAGACTAATTCCAAATGCAAACAGAGCCCTTGCTCAGCATGGAGCCCACACCAGGTTGCAAGAGGCTTTATCTAATGAAGCAGTTCCCCTTTCCTAACCAGAGAGGGATTAGCAGGCTGCAGCTGCAGAACTGAAATGCAATCCATCCTGTCTCTGTACTTAAGGCCACCCTGAGCTAGAAAGCATCTCCGTTTGCAGGCTGCTTCATCCCACTAATGTGCTAGTCTTCAACAGGCCAGCACACACATCCTCAGGTGGGCAGAAAAAAGGAAGAACAACCTCACAGGAACTGGTAGCTTCCCCATGAAGGAGCCCCCCACCCCCACCCCCGAGCATCAGAGTCTGACTGTTGAGTGTATTTTAGCTGAACCGTTACTTGCCGGCTTGGTTCACCGCACCTGAATAAGCATTAAATGCTTGTGACTGTAACTGTACCTCAAGGAGGTGGAAGTGGGAGCAGGAGTAAACCAAAGTCACGATGTTTTTCTTCAATAAGAGGAATACTATTAAACAAGGTGCTGGCATCTGTGAGTCCTCAAAAACTCCAAATCTGCCATCTGAACACCAATTGCATAATTTAGTGGCAAGTTATAACAACATGCAGATTTGAAGGGATATGTCAAGATTAACCATTCTACCAACTTTCCTTTCGACCATCTGAGACTAGAAAAGATAGCCCTCGTTGTGTATACACATCTGCTTGCCCTCAGCTGGCATGGGAGATTTCTGCTGTTTGTGGAATTCTCTCCCTAGGGAGACTCGCCTAAAGAAAATTTTTCTTTTCAGAGAGGCAGTGATTCACTTTAAGAACTGGCTGCAGATGGCGAAGGCTAATTGTGTAAATGAGTTTAAAAAATGTTTAGGCGCACTGATAGAGAATAAATCCATTATTGTTTATTAGCTAACATAATCTATAGATGCAACCTCTGTCTCATCTGTGCCGCTAAAGATCTGAATTCTAAATGCTGGAGGGAAGGGAACACTTTGCAAGTGTTTGTTTCCTGTGCACCACCATGTACTTTTGCTTGCATTATTAGCATCTCTGCACTGGGTGGATTACATTGTGCTGGCACGCTAAGCTTGCTCCTGAGGTATCAATGACATGGTATACAAACAATGCTGGATGTGTGCAGTCCCATGCAAAATAAGGTTTAACCAACCAACTGAAACAAAAACAGTCACCTGGCTTAAACTGGTCTCTCTGAGGGCTTGTGGCCTTTACACAGCTAGAGATACCTAGGGTTAGGGTTAAGGTTAGGATGATTTCCACATCTGTAAGTACCTGAGCAAATAATTCTGCTTTGATTGGTTTTGTCATTTAAACAAAGATGAAATGCATGAAGCGAGGAGATCCTAATGGTCGGTGTGCGTGTCCCCCCCTCCCACTTATTTTATTTCAATGGACACCCATCTTTGAGTGACCTCTGAGTTGTGTTTTTTAAAAGCGCATGGGGCAAGCTTATCAGCTGTTACCTGGCAGTGTAGTCACAGCCAACAGCCTCTGGTACCAGAGACCCTATGTGGCAGTCCCTGGCCGGATGGTCGTTCTTATATGCTTTACCTCTTTTACGATGACAGCCTTATGTTGAGCAAAGCCTACAACATCAGCAGGCAGCGGCCGAAAAAAGGGAGAAGAACTCCTGCTGCGCACCAGATCAAAATCATACCCCAGCAAACCATCTGGTCCTTGTAAACGTAAAATAAGATTAAAAGTACACCAGAGCCTTGTCCTTCCTTCACGTGAAATTATGTTTGCTTCTCAGAGGGAAGAGGAAATGCAGCGCATGCAATCGGTTTGCTTTTTGTGCACTGCGTGGGATCCTTGTTCACTCTCCTGCAGCAGGCAGCCTCCTTCTCCCTTCATTTCATGAGTCTGCAACAGTTGAGCTGTAGTGTTATCAATAACTCTCTGTTCGGCACTGATTATAAAACATAATTTATGTATCATTATTATCATGGTGCTACAGGTAATAATGATATAATATACAATTATAATTTTCTCCCACCTTTCCTTTAGAGAGCTCAGTGAACTAAAAACAAAACAAAACAGGATTCCCAAGGGACCTCCCATCCAGGGATGGGCCAGTCTAATTCACAGGATTCTGCACAGAGCAGGGATGTTGTGCAAGGAACAAGAGGGTGGTTGGGCAGTGAGTGACTCAGAAAGGACAGAGGACCACTTGGCGATTGCAGACCAAAAGCAGAATTAAAATATTTCCACTGTGGAAAGACGAAGAAGTTCCTACCAAAGAAGAATGGATAAGCAAAGTGATGGACTATGCTGAATCAGCAAAACGAACAGCTAAAATAAGAGAACTTAACGATGACTGTTTTATGGAAGAATGGAAGCCTTTTTTTGGACTATTTAAATAAATATTACAATATTATAATCAGACCAATGTCCCATCTAGTCCAGCATCCTGTTCTTACAGTGGCCAACCAGATGCCTGAACCTTCTCCCCTTCTGTGGTTTCCAGCAACTGGTTCTCAGAAGCAACGGGTACTCAGAAGAATGAGGTCCAGCAAAGGCTGGGTACTTCTTCCATTTTGTTGGATGGTGTTCCTACTCCCTGTGAGCAGTTTAAATGGCAACATTTTTTTTTTAAAAAAAGTTGTTGTATTTCAGCTTGCTGAAGATGTTCTGCTTAAAGCTCCTCGTGTTTTGCAAGCTGAACAGATGCAGTCAGAAGTGAGCACCACTGAGCTCAGTGGAGCTTACCCCAAGGTAACTATGCAGAAGACTGCAGTCTTTCCACAAAACGTGCAGTCTTTACAGTCCAACCAGCAGCAGAGCACCCCCCCCCCCGCCTGCACCCAGAAGAACGCAAGTAAGACACAGCAGCTCCCGGTGCCCTCCCTGCAAGCAGTGCTGCTCAAAAAGCAATGCTGGGCTTGCAGGGACCAGGGCCTTACTGAAGTCAAAATAAGCTATGATGGGCTATGGCATTTCAAAAATGACCACTGATAGACACATCATTTTCTTAAAATAGGTGAATAACCATTTGTCTACCACCAAGGAGGAGTTAAGTACAACAATATAATTAACACCTCTCATTAGATCACAGTTATTACTGTCAGTATACCAATGAGAATAATTATGATCAGGGTACATGCATGGCCAGATAATATTAACACCTGTAGTGTTAAATGACATTGGTATTATTTAGTTGTGTATAGGTGCTTGTGTCCTGATATCCAGTTGGTATCATTTCTGCTGCAGTGTGAATCTATTGCTAACAGCCCTCGCCTTAGTATTCCTGGCAAAATGTTCTGTGTGCCTGGGATGCATTAGGAGTTGCCCTGTCTGTGTGTTAATAAATAAGTGAATTTATATGTGTATGAGCTTACCTATTCCAAACTCACCAAAACTAAAGCTCCTCAAATATGTATTTTCCCCCTCTGCAAAAAAAAAGAGTGTTTATTGCGTTCTTCTTCCTTATCATGCCTTTAACCCAATCCCACAGATGGAGCTGTGCTCTGAAATTACACCCAAATGTTATCCATTTGCCATTCCCAGCACAATTCCCTGTCACAACTTAGCTCTTAAGGGGAGAAATCCATTTGTTTTAATAGAATTTTTTTAGAAACACAGAACAAATTGTGGAACAAACCAATGCAGCATATTAAGTAAACCTAACATGCACTAGGAAGTCCACTTGCCAGAATTGGGCTCCTTAGATGTAGCCTGTAGGACAAATTTATCCATGCATTTATTTAAAGGAACACCCTACTCGATCTCCAGAATTCCCGTAGAATAACAAGAGAAGAGAAAAGCAATGTTTTCTAGACTGGAGAATTGGAGAATATTGAGCCCCAACTGGGGAAGGGAGTATGCGTGTCTTCCCTACTTCACTGATCATGCATACGATGCACACTGAAAACCAAATCAAACAAAATAAAAAAGAAGTACCAAAGGGTTCATTTGTCAGTATTTGGAGATAAGTGAGTTTAGCCCTGGCAAGTAGAGAGTTAAGCGGGGAAAGATCTTGGCAAGAGGGGAGGGGTGTGTGAGGAGATCCTACCCATCAAGCTTTATTGTGTTATTCCAACTAAGCAGAGACAAAAAGACAAATCTAAGCTCCCCACTTTCATTTATAATTGAACCCAGTCCAGAAGGATGGAGCAAGCACCATCTGTAAGGCAGAGCGCACTAGCAGCCGGCGGAATGAAATATTCAAATTACTGTAGGCTACCTCGCATTTTAATGACAGGGTTACAAAAAACTGACTTGTAAGTGACGATTGCACTGGAAGAAAAGAAAGTTGGATTTTCTAGTGCATGAATTAACGAAACAAAAAGGCACTTTCAGTGCACGGATGTGTGGTTTTGCAACATATCCAGAATGGTGTACAAGACAAAAGAATTGCTCCACTTAGCTCTTTTAATTGATCAGCAGTCCTTGGAGAGGTTTTAACCAAAAGAGGCAATTCCATACCTTACTTTGTTTATGGAGGCAATACTACTGTCGCTTAAGTGTTTTACCTTACTTGACTATGTAAAGATAGATGTGACTTTTTGGCACTGTGCTCAGCCTTTCTCCATCATATCAAGACAGGTGAGAAAGCTGCTGATATAATCAATACTACAAGAAGCTTCAGCTACAGCAACAGGGAAGATAAAGAGCTTAATTATTTCTAGAAGGTTGTTTAGGCTGTAACTGACCAAATATCTAGAGTTGATTAAAGTTTATTTGTGGTGAGGGTAGCACTTTGTTCATGCTCAAAGGCAGAGTGTTTTTTCCCTGTGTTTAAATCTAGAGCTGCAGTCCAATAACAACTAACACAGGGGGACCTACTTATGAGTAAACATACATAGGATGGCACTCTAAGCCCTAATGAACATTACCTTGAATGAAGACAAATGGGAAGACTCGGTTTAAGATGCAACACAGTCTAAATAAAATGTTAAAGCATAAAATCTCATGGAGAATCTTGTGGAGAAAAACAGGATTATGAATGCTTGAACACGTTTAGAGACGTACATGCGGGAGGTGAATGCAAGACCCATATTATAAAGGAGAAGTGATAATATTTTTATCATTATGTGTCTGGATATTGTTTTTGAAAATAAATAACAATATACAACAAGGAAAAGAAAGGAGAAGTGACTGAGAGCTGCTCCCTGCCCTATGCCCCCTATTTTATTGTGGTCCAAAACTGAAAGACGCATTACTTCAATATCTTTTAAAAATTACTGTTTTAATATGTTGGCAGCACCTTGTAAATTTACAGGGTTATTCAATCGCAATTTCTCTAGGAGCTGAGGAGTAATTTTGGCAGAAGATACAACCTTTCTTCTTATTTACTAAACTACAAATACGTTTCGTATTTCTAAAATGTCCATTTTAGGCATATAAACTATTGAGGCCACTCCTTTCTCATTTAAATAGGATTACCCTGTCTGCTGCCTCCCAATGTGCAGTTCAGCATCGGCACATTCATGGCATCATCCACCCATGTTGCCGATTGCTGGCTTGCGTCTGAACCACCCAGCGCAAGATATGCATTATTTCAACAAGACAGGAGCGATATGCAAAAATCATGTGCATAAAAGGTTGCTTTACTCTGACCTGTGCCACACTGGAAGGAGGTCTCTTCCTTCTGAGACTCTTGCATTAACAAATGCAAATGGTATGCAACATACAGAAGTTAGAAATGCTAGCACTCTATTCAGCGTGATTTAGGCCTCAGGTGAACTGCTGCTGCTAGTTTCTTTTGCCACAGAGGATCAAACTAAGAACAAATAAGGATTTAGAACATGTTGCATGAAAGAAGAGAGACAGATTTAAACTTGCAAATGGTGCAGCTCACCAGGGGAAGGCAATGTTCTGAGAAAAGAGAAAGAGGAGAGGAGAGTGGGGAGAGACCTGCAGAATGGTGTAATTTCTGAGCCTGTTTTTCATTACTTATTGTCTGCTGCCTGGCTGTTGGAATCTGTGTTAATGGTGTCTGTTACAGAGGGAGGAAGCTGTTCTCTGAGCCACAAGCACCAAAAAGTCACCTTCCCTTGGTCTCTGGCAGACACCATTAGGCAATGACCCCTACTTCATATGCTCTCTAATACCCTCCACTCAGTGGAATACGGGTCAATCCACAGCATCTGACAGAGCTAAAATCTGGCTCTTTAGGGAGCGCCTGCAGTCTTCAATGTTGCTTTTCACCAAGTCGGGTTGTAGTCACTCAGTGCAGGAGTTTCATTAGCCCTCAGCCATGACACAGTGCAATGATATATTTAAGCAATAATGATCAGCAAGCCAGCAGTGTCTGTGTTTAAAGTATTGCTGCAGAACGGGGGTAAACACAACCAAGAGAAATCCTCTGCCCAGCTTTCAATGGCACTGGTCTTGCCCTTCCATGCTCCAGCCTCAGGCTCCAATTTAAACGGGTGAAACAAAGAGTGGATTGCCCCAAGGCAACCAACACAACAAAAACATGTGGCTTGCTAACAAGCATCCTAGAGAGCGATGGAGTGATTCGCATACCACAGAAAAAAGATCACAATCATCTCCACAGGTCTGTATTCTGGCTGCTACTTCGGCACACGTCATATATGTTAACTTGGCATTTATAGTATGTTTAGATTCTTCATCAGTGTTCCTCAAATTATTTTCTCTCAGACCTAAACCGATGAAGGAGATATAGTCAAAAAAGCATTGTGCATAAGATCTATCTATTTGTAAAGCAGGCCTGAATGGGGATGAGGGGAAAGGGAGAGAGCACCCAACCACTAGCAGCAAACCCTACCCTTCACAGCAAAAGTCCCTCCCTGGACACAGAAGTCACTCAACGAAAAATTGCCCTAGGATATTTTTGATGGGGGTGAGGCTGCCACATGCATGAAAAGCTAGCTTCATCAGACCCATGGCCCATCTAGTCCAGTATTCTGACCTCACAGTGATCAGCCACATGTCTGTAGGAAACCTGTAAGCATCATCTGAGGGCTCTCCCCAATTGTGATTCGCAGCAACCGGCATTCAAAGGCAAGCAACCTCCAACTATGGAGACAGAACACAACTGTTGCGGCTAGTAGCCATTAATAGTCTTATCCCCCATAAATGTCTCAAATCCTTTTTTAAAGCTATCCAAGTTGGTGGCCATCATGTCTCTGGCGGAAGCAAATTCCATAGTTTAATTATTTGCTGTGTGAATGAGTACAGTGGTACCTCGGGTTACATACGCTTCAAGTTACATACGCTTCAAGTTACAGACTCTGCTAACACAGAAATAGTACCTCGGGTTAAGAACTTTGCTTCAGGATGAGAACAGAAATCGTGCTCCGGCGGCGTGGCGGGAGCAGGAGGCCCCATTAGCTAAAGTGGAAACCAGAGTACACGGAAACACCGTTTAGCTTCCTGCCACAGCAGTACCTATTTATCCACTTGCACTGGTGTGCTTTCGAACTGCTAGGTTGGCAGGAGCTGGGACAGAGCAATGGAAGCTTACTCCATTGCAGAGATTCGAACCGCTGACCTTCTGATTGGCAAGCCCAAGAGGCTCAGTGGTTTAGACCACAGCGCCACCCGCGTGGATTAATACTGGTCTGTCCACACATCATTCTGCTTTATTAGTTGTTCTGTGATTCTTTCCCATTTTTATTATTACAGGGCGCAATCATTTTGTGTGGGAGTTCCATTCCTGACCCCCGTGCGTGTTTGCAGAGCACATATAAGCCTGTCCCGCCCTATTCTGGGGCACTTTGGGGTCAGCAGCTATGATCACAAGTAATATGGTCGCTGCCTGTACGCCATTTCAATCTGAGGGCTACTCTTGCACTACAGCATGACAAAAGCAAGACAAAAACCTTGGGCTATTTGCGGTATAAAAAGTTGCAGGATTTTGACAGAAAGTTGTGTAACATGCCCTGATTGGAAATCAAGCAGTATACTTGCCCTGAAATTTTTGCAGGGGCAAACAGTACTGAGTACTGGGATCACATTTAACTGCCCTGATAGTACTTTGACAGACAGCACCTCTCCTAGGTCTCAGGCCTTACCCAATCCTCCTTCCTGAAATCCTTTATCTGGAGAAGCCAGGGTCTGAACCTGGATTCTGGTACATGCAAAACTTATGGCCTGTCATTGAGCTATGGTCATTCTCCAACACAGTCTTCTTTTCCCTCTCACCTTTCAGATACTACCTCTCCTGCCCATGCTTCTCAGTAAGAGGTGAGCAGACTCACAGACACACACACTTCCAGACATTTGGAACACTGTTATAGTTTAACATACTGTGTCCTATGACTTACACCTCAGAGCAGACCCTTCTTGACTAATTCTCCAATACTGTCTTGGATGTACCTGATTTTGTTGAATTTCACACCACGAACTTGATCCTGCCTTAACAGACCATGGAAGAGACATTTCCTTTATCTTTAATTTCATAGCAGAGAGTGAGCATAGGATTAGCACTGAATTGGAAGGCCCTGAAATTCCTTGTCTGAAGTATCAACTTTGAAACAGTTTTTTTATAATAATAAAAAAATGATGATGCTGTATTTAAGGTAAAACAAGGTTTTCATGTTCAGTTATAAAGATACTATGGTCTTACCACTTCTTATAGCCAAAACAGTAGTGTGACCAGAAAATTAGAATATATATATATATATATATATATATATATATATATATCTGTTAGACTATCTCATAGAGCATGGCTTCAATTAAATGTTTCTTGAAATACTGAACTCTCCCCTCTGTGCTGGATGGATTTATTTCGGAGATTTCTGCAACTGCAGAACCGGTTTGATCTTATCATAAACAGCTGAACACAGGAAGGCAGGATTGGGGCCAGTGCATGCGTTTCCTCCATTTGAGATGACTAACCCTAATTGAGTTACTTCACTTCCTAATGGCTTCCACTAGCACAACATACACCATTGTAATGGCAATACATGTTGAAACAAACCAGCCACTCTTTCTCCTGCTAAGCCATTAAATTAGAGAGTATTCAATTAATAACAGCTGAATATTCTGTCACATTTAGGAAGATGTATGGTAAGACAAGCGAGTTGTGATGTCTCTGACAGAAATGATAAAAGTTCTCCCGACACAGCCTGGCAGATACTTGGCTCCTGCTGCGGCTCCCTCTTCATGTTCTCAAACGTCAGCGCAGACACAAGATCCAGGCCTGGCTTCAAAGAAGAAGGGCTCCAAAGAGAACAGCGGAACCTTTGCCAAGGAATTTGAAGGCAGCTCCTCCCAGCAACCTTCTGGGAGCCATTTCAATGTACACAGACTACTTGCAAGCGCACACGCCACTCCTGCGCAAGACGGCAAATGAGCAGATGTATTCCTACAACGTACCAGCACAATCACACTTGCTCGTTTCAGAAGATCCATTAAAATAATAACAGGAAGAGTACCGTAGATTCCGGCGTATTAGGCGACTGGGCATATAAGACGACCCCCCAAATTGGCAGTGCCAATTTGGGGTTTCGTCTTATAAGCCCAGTCTTATACGCTGGGCAGGAGGAAGCCGCCTCGGTGAGGCACGGAGCCCGCTGCCCACTGCTGCGGCAGCGGCAGCTTCGGCAGCCTCTGAAGCAGCAGCGGGCGGCGGTCTCTGTGCCGGGAGGAAGCCACCAGGTGCCCACTGCTGCCTCGGAGGGAGTACCCGGCGTATAAGATTACCCCTGACTTTTTAACCTCTTTTCTGGGGTTAAAAAGTCGTATTATACGCCGGAATCTAGTAAAATCTTCTGTAGTCACAAAGTATAGTCCACCAGAAAGTTCTCTTGCGCAAGCCTCATTCAAATTCTAGAGATGTGCAGAAGTAGATATGATGAACCTGTGTATCGCATCTGTCCCATCTCAGTGGGGGTCACATAGGACAACTGGGCTGATTACGGGCCTTGAAATTTATATCCAGGGCCGGCCCAATACATTTTGGCGCCTGAAGTGAACCATAACATGGTGCCTCCCACGAGAGAAGAGGTGAGTGAAGATCTACATCAGGAATATGGGAGGAATAAATATCTACATCATGAACAAGGGTGTCTGGGCGGGGTGGGGGAAGCGGACCAGCAGGGTCTCCTATTTGCCAAGAGGCTGCTGTAGAGACTGCACTGGGGGGATGCCAAGGAGGCAGCAGATCCAGCCTCCAAGGAACATGCCACAGTCATCACTGACACAGCAGCAGCAGCAGCAGCAACAACAACTTATTATTTATACCCTGCCCATCTGGCTGGGTTTCCCCAGCCACTCTGGGCGGCTTCCAACAAAATATTAAAATACAGTAGTCTATTAAACATTAAAAGCTTCCCTAAACAGGGCTGCCTTCAGCTGCCTTCTAAAAGTCTGGTAGTTTTTTCCCTCTCTGACATCTGGTGGGAGGGTGTTCCACAGGGCGGGTGCCACTACTGAGAAGGCCCTCTGCCTTCAGTTCCCTGTAACTTGGCTTCTCACAGCGAGGGAACCGCCAGAAGGCCCTCGGTGCTAGATCTCAGTGTCCGAACAGAACAATGTGGGTGGAGACGCTCCTTCAGGTATACTGGGCCGAGGCTGTTTAGGGCTTTAAAGGTCAGCACCAACACTTTGAATTGTGCTCGGAAACGTACTGGGAGCCAATGGACCAGTGTTATGTGGTCTCGGCAGCCCCTCCCAGTCACCAGTCTAGCTGCCGCATTCTGGATCACCTTCAAAGGTAGCCCCACATAGAGCGCATTGCAGTAATCCAAGCGAGAGATAACTAGAGCATGCACCACTCTGGCAAGACAGTCTGCGGGTAGGTAGGGTCTCAGCCAATCCCTTGGAGGCAGGATTTGTTGCCTTTGTGGCTCCTGAGGCAGTTGCCTCACCTTGTCTTGTGGGTGGGCCAGACCTGACTGCCAGGCTCAGCTGCAAAGCAATAATGAGGAGGCAGTAGCCAGTGACATCAGCCACCTAGGCGGGTTTGGGTAAACGAACTGACCCAACGGCAAACAATGGTTTGCTACAAACCAGAAATAAAAGCTTCTATTTTCTCCTTCTCAAATTTGGGCACTGCAAGACACCTGGATGCAGTTATTGTCTCTGGGCATGTGCCTGCTTTCTTTCCTCACAGAGTCATCATAAACCAGACATGCAAATCTAGAATGAGAAACTAAGGGCTTCCTGGTTGACTTGAGCTCCAATCTCTCTCTCATTTTCCATTTTTATTCTTTAATTATAGGTTTGCTTGTTGTTGTTTTAAACCTGACTGTGGTATGTTGATGAGATTCATTATCAAAGAGCAAAACAACCTACAACTGCTTACAACTTCAAATACATGCCACAGTACCCAACTGGAATCTCTCATATACAAAAATGTAAAAACAAACAAGCAAATAAACCTTTGATCACACAAACTTTTTTAAAAAGAAAAAGAAAATGAGCTATCTGATCCAGAGATTCCCTTCCTTGAACTGATATACAAACATTGGTAGCTTTGCAGCTATGCAAAGCAATTCATTTAAAGATAAATATCCATTTGTAACTGATTTCATCATGCTGCAACATACATGCATAGACAAGCAGACACACATACACATTGGGGCTTGAGTTGCCTATTTCAGAAAACCATGAATATGATGCGATTTAATATTTGCACTCCACTTTTCCAATAGCAATGCTGAGCTCAAACTGGCTCACGACAATCACAGCGACAAAACCAGCAAACAATAAATACAAACTCACAGTGATCAAAAATATCAGAAACAATTGCTGAGCATCAACCCTGTGCCAGTTGTCATACTCTTGCTGGGAAGGGACTTCTTCATCCATTACAGCAGCACAGTCCTAGGTAGCATTCATAGTTTTTAGTCCTGATTGATTGATTGATTGCATTTATATCCCAACTTCCCTCCAAGGAGCTCAACACATCATTCTCTTCCTCCCCATTTTATCCTCACAACAACCCTGTGAGGTAAGTTAGGCTGAAAGGCTGCGACTGGCCCATGGTCCCCCAGTGAGTGGGTATTTAAACCCAGTGTTAGAAACTTAGATATATTAAGCTAATTGCCAAATGGCACCTTACACCTAGGCTGCAACTGCCACAACAGTGTGTTTGCCTCCACTAGGGTTTATCATCATCATCATCATCATTATTCATGCTTCAATGAAAATATTTCAGATCCTTCTCTGATATTTTGCTTTCCCCATGTTTATTTACCTACTTAATTTATATAGCTGCCCCATAGCAAAAGTACTCTAGGAAGTTTGACTTCCTAGAGTACTTTACTTCTAACAATGTTTAATTCTTTTTTGTTTTTGTCTGTTTTAGTGGTTTTCATTTTTATAGGGACCCATCAGGGGAAAAGGCGGGGCATAAACAAACAAACAAACAAACAAACAAACAAACAAACAAACACTTTGTGATGAATTGTGGCCTCTGGAGGTTTTTAAAAGATGGTTGTTCTATCCACAAATGTAAGATGCATTACATATTACAGGACTGCCTCACATACATTTCTTCAGGCCATTATCTTAAAATTAAGGCCTCGACCTGCAATGTTCATATCATTTCAGGGCAGGCATGGATAAATGTCTTTTTTTTTTTGCAGAGCCTGCTTACAGGTATGGGCTTATGGGGTGTTAGGGGATGGGTACTACCTCTGGTGGGGGACACTTTGTGCTCCTTCTGGGGTACTTTGTTCACCTTTGGTCCTCACCCTGCACTCAGCTCTCACTTGTGGTTCCTAGAAGCTGTCAGCATGTGACAGCAGCTAAACCCTGGGAAATGGCGTTGACCGGCTGGCTAAACCAGGTGAGGGGAGCCAGTGAGTCTCAAACCCTTGGCAAGTTAGGGACTTGCCCTGCATGTGAAGACAGGCTCTGGTGGATTGAGCAGATGTGACCCACGGTGGGGTCCAATGGTCAATAACAGGCTTCCTCGACCTCGGCCCACCAGATGTTTTTGGCCTACAACTCCCATGATCCCTAGCTAGTAGGACCAGTGGTCAGGGATGATGGGAACTGTAGTCTCAAAACATCTGGAGGGCCAAGGTTGAGGAAGCCTGGTCAAAAAGGTGGTTTCTGCATGTGCTGTAGAGGGAAGTGAGTGGCAGATGGGGCTTGCACACCTGGGAAGGCAGCCTATCCAGGAGAAAGAAAACTCTGATTCTAAACCTCTGCTGCCTTGCAGGATATCTTCGGGAGAAGAAAAGGCTAAGGAAGAAACCCTGCACAAATCTGGACTGGTCCCTAAGACAGCTGGATGGCGCCTTGTATTCCTCCTTCCAACAATTCCTGCAGCCAAGCCGCTGCCAAACATATTGCTCTGCTTTCCTTTGGGCCACATCAGCGAGGCAGAGAGGGAGGGTGGTCTTGTTGTCTGGGCAGCTCAGGACCTCCATACACACTGCCCAGGCTTGCGTCCTAGAGAGGCCACTTTGGTGCTGCTAACACAGCAAAAACAATGCAGTTATGAGTTAGCAGTCTCTGCAGCCACAGCAGGGGCTCTGATTCTCCCGTGGTTTGACTTTACCTCCGGGGACACACTCCATGGTCTTTTGAGACAGACTGATGCCAACAAAACAGATTATCGGTAGTTGCATAATATGAACATAGTATTTGTATTGCGCCTGCAATTGATGCTTCTTTTTTAAAGGAATAATTAAAATCATAGAATGATAGAACGGTAGTGCCGGAAGGGAGCCCCAAGGGTCATCTGACCCAACCCCCTGCAATGCAGGAATAACAGCTAAAGTATCCCTGACAGGTGGGCATCCAACATCTGTTTCGTTGTTGTTTAGTCACTTAGTCATGTCTAACTCTTCGTGACCCCATGGACCAGAGCACGCCAGGCACTCCTGTCTTCCACTGCCTCCCGCAGTTTGGTCAGACTCATGCTGGTAGCTTCGAGAACACTGTCCAACCATCTCGTCCTCTGTCGTTCCCTTCTACTTGTGCCCTCCATCTTTCCCAACATCAGGGTCTTTTCCAGGGAGTCTTCTCGTCTCATGATGTGGCCAAAGTACTGGAGCCTCAGCTTCCGGATCTGTCCATCCAGTGAGCACTCAGGGCTGATTTCCTTCAGAATGGAGAGGTTTGATCTTCTTGCAGTCCATGGACTCTCAAGAGTCTCCTCCAGCACCATAATTCAAAAGCATCAGTTCTTCAGCGATCAGCCTTCTTTATGGTCCAGCTCTCACTTTCATACATCACTACTGAGAAAACCATAGCTTTAACTATATGGACCTTTGTTGGCAAGGTGATGTCTCTGCTTTTTAAGATGCTGTATAGGTTTGTCATTGCTTTTCTCCCAAGAAGCAGGCGTCTTTTAATTTCGTGAGTGCTGTCACCATCTGAAGTGATCATGGAACCCAAGAAAGTAAAATCTCTCACTGCCTCCATTTCTTCCCCTTCTATTTGCCAGGAGGTGATGTTTAATAACCTCCAAGGAAGGGTTTTTTTTAACAAGAAGAATGAACACCAAATTTGCAAAATAAGAGCTGCAAAACACCTAAATCAAACTTTCCATAGTGACATACACAATAACTGAGGTGGCGTTAAGCCAATATAACATAAGGCAAAAAAAGAAGAAGAAAAGAGTAAAGGTAAAGGACCCCTGTATAGTTACATACAAAAGCATAGAAGAATTTGACAAACTAATCAAACTACAAATAATATATAGTAAATCACAATACATGTAAAAAAATGAAACAAAACCAAAATACAATGCAAAATCTTAAAATACATGTTTTGAGATGGATTGAAGTAATAAAAATAATGAAACCTTAATTATTCTCGCATAACTACAGCACCACCTGCTGTTGTGTTTTTAACAAATAACCTACAAGCAACAATTCAGATGGCCCAAACTGCTGTGACCAGAAAGAAGAAAAACAAATAAGAACTAGATTAGAGTTATTTTCAACATACACAATTTCCAACTTTCCCAACAATTGGCGACAACACTTGACCCTTTGGCAGGACAAAATTTCAAAATATTGTTGCAGCACTGCAAGGATCGTTTGACACACCCTCCTATTATCGAGACTTCCCACAACTAAGGAAAACTTGTCCTCATGCCCTGCTCCTGTGCGTTTTATAGAAGCAGAAATTAAGCAGACCTAGCTTTCCACGTCCCACTGAACATGTATGACTGAGAAACTCTTACAACCAGAGTAAGGCAGAAAAGGCAATACTGGGCTCAGTAGCATCCGGTGTGGCAGAGCAGACCTGCAGAGTTGCTCTCCCAACACTTGCATGCTACACATTACCTGAAGACAGCTGGGCAGCACATACAGTCAGTGGTGCAATGGGGGGTGGGTTATGGCCCCAGGTGCTTGGTTTTTTTAGGGGGTGCAATCAGGCACCCCCATGACGACTCTCTTGTTGAGGCTGGAGCCTTGGGGAGGGAAGCTGCACCTGGACTGGGCCTTTGGGGCTGGAGAAGCAGCGGCGCCTCCTTCTACTTATGGCCGATGAAGGGATTCCCATGTGTACCCTTTCCCTGGGCTGGCCGAGAGATAGCTGGAGGGCACAGACCCCCTCAACAAGGAGGGAGGAAGAGGACATGACTTGGGGTGGAAGCGTTGGTATCAGGGTCTGCGCAGAGGAGGAATGGAGGAGACCGCCTCCGAATCCTGACCCTTCCAGGGAGGAGGAAGAGAAAGACAGTATAAATTTACAACAGTGGTTTGCAGGAGGTCACAGCTCAGAGGGAGATGAGGGGGAAAAGTTGGGAAATAATGGGAAGAGGAGGGGAGGAGGAGGAGGAGGAGGAGGAGGAGGAGGAACCGGAGTGGCAGCTGGCTGACACATTGTCATTAGAAAGCATTCCAGACCCTCCATCTCCTAGAACCCAGTGAGCCTTAAAAGTAGGAGAGCAAAAAGCTCAAAGACAGAGGGCACGTAGCAGGACCCGTAGGGGAGATGATGAGAATGACAAATGAGGAAGTGGGAGAGATGGGGGGGGGATTCACTCCGGACAACGCCATTATCCAAGAGGCTGGGTTCTATAGCCTCTCTCTGTAAATATTGAAATAAAAAAGGACGGTAAGAAACTTCTCCTTGTCTTTATACTTTCCTGGGCAACCAGCTGGGAAGTAGCGGCATTGGTGGCAAGGGCTGGCACGGCCACAGCAGAGGCCCCCGCATGCCCCACCCACCCTGGGCAGTGGTAGCACATGCTACACCGCTGATCACAGCCTCGAGCTCAACAGCATCTTGGCCCACACCAGCCCCAATCAGGTAAGCTCTAGCAATGCTCTTGTCAAGGGGTGGGCTATGCAGTTCTGCCCCACATCAGCTGCTGCTGGCACCACTAACGTCTAAAACCAGAAGTCTGTGCATTTCATTCTTTCTAGGTTTTAAAAGTGCATCTAGATTCAAGTTTCCTTTAATCGAATGGAGGCAGGGTTGGATCTAGGAAACATTTCTCTCATGAACTTGAGGAACGGCCTTGGGCAAGTCATGGTCTGTTTAACTTTTGCCCATCTTCAGTTAAATTAGAAGAGCAATGGCCTGGCGGACACTGGCCTTGTTCACATGTAATTGTAAGCAAACCAGGGCTATGAATGAGTGCGCCCTGCTCAATCACTTCCACTCCACCTTGTCTGCCTCTGGGAGAAACAAAGTATGAGATTTGGGATTGTGTTATATGCAAACCAGTGTTTGTGGTGTGTGTCTCGTGTCTGCCAAACAAATCACAAGTGGTAAGCCAACAACAAACCTTGGATGCTGCTCATGGTTTGGAGAGAAACAAATCGCAAACACTGGTTTAACATGGCGCTAAGCCCACCCTCATAGTTTGTTTCTCCTTCAGGCAGGCTGGGTGGAGAAGAGTGAGAGAACATGAGCAGTGTGCATTTAAGAGGATACTTAATGTAGATAAACACACCAAGGGAAGTGGGCATGCTTTAAAGACCCAGCCTCCAAAGCTCCACGCTAAACTTGTAAGGCTTACCAAGAGTTAAATCATCTTTGCCCAGGAGGTTAATGCTGCTACCAGTCATTCTTCCTGCAATCTATTCCAAGGAGGGTATGCTGGCCAGTTACCGCAAGCTGCTTTTCATGCTGTTGATGCTTTTTTATATAAAAAGGTTGTTCTTCAATGGCCTTGTTTCAGGATACATTTTAGTTGCTAAGAAACTAGTTTCTCTTTGTAGGCTCCAAGCGGGAAGACAAAGAGACTGTCAAAGTAACATGCTATTTTGACAATAGCCGTAACATAATCATAAAATGATACAGTATTTCTGGATCTCCCTTTTTTAACATTTGCTAATGTGGTTTAAATACCATATCGATGCCTATGACATATATACAAATATATACACATAGCAACTATACAATGTGCACTCCTTAAATATACACACAAGGTAGCTAGAGAAGCAATAGAACGAGAGAGAGAGAAAGAGAGAGAGAGAGAGAGAGAGAGAGGAACACAAAGTGAAACTATTATCTCTTAGGAATTTGAAATCCACAGGTTGCCTTTAATGGAGGAAGACAGTTAAAAAAATCAGAGAAAGGGATACATTCATAACCATCCCACTCCTCCTATTTCCAGTCTTTTTCCTGCTACATCGCTTTCGGAGGTTCTTGCACCACAGGCAGTTGTAAAATTTGTTCTGTATAAAACCCAGGGATAGGAAAACAACAAACCTGTATCAAAGTAGCTAGTTCAGGGCTACTTAAAATGTGACTTTTTTGGCAAACATTTTGTGTTAATAAACATCATGCCTGATTGTTCTACATGTTATGCATTTTGCAGCAAAATGCAAACATGCAAAATGTTCGAACACAATGCAAAAAAGTGAGTGCAGCAATTTATGAGAACAATCAAACCAGGACATTTTCCTGCACATCCTATTGAAATTAACGTTAACTTGTGCAATTATTCCGCTATATGCTCATGCACAGCTATGACTTGTGGATTCCCACATATTCCACTAAGAGCAAAATAATTCAGTTAACTTCTTGATATATTGATTTCAACACTGAATGCAAACAGAGCAGTTTAAATCAGACTTGTATAAATAAGTGGAGTCCGTCAACTGTGAGGATATGCAAAATTAAGCTTAATAGTTCAACACAAGTATGCAAAGGAACCACAACTTCCTGCTTGTGTTCTGTTTCTGCTGTAGATCTCAGAGCAGAGCTAGAGGTGTGGGTGGGAGATCTGATCCTGAACTGCCTACATTTTCCAAAGAAGTTGAAAGCCTCAGTGGGGCCTCAGCTGGAAAGGTGCTGTGGCACTTGGATGTGCATGGGTCATGGTGATGAACTCCTTCACCCATGCCTTTTTCTGATCCAAATAGTTCCCCAACTGCTGCTATTTGCCATGTGATGCAGGTACACAGGCAAGGGTGCTATCTTGAATAAAATATTGGGGGTAAGCCCCGCCCTGCCTAATCTATCACAGGACGTGGTGCATGTACACCATTTGAATGGCAATGCCCGTAAACGGGGGGGGGGGGGCTAGCTGGCTGGCTGCCTGCCTCAAATATATTATGGGGGGGGGGTCTGAAGACCCATTGGCCCCTAGGAGTTGGCTGCTATGTACATAAGTGGTACCTCTATATTTTCCCTTCATGCAGTAATTAGCAGCTTCAGTGGGGCATTTTAACATGGAAAATGCCACAAAGCGTTAAAAAAACTATTCATTAGTGTCACAGCTCTGACCCAGTTCTGCAACACAGACTTGTAAAAAATAAACACAGGAGATTTCCCCGTCTCATCCAGTTTGCATATCCTAGAGGTTTATACAAGGTGCACACAGTCCATCTCTTTACTCCCAAAAGTTCATGTCTCTCAACTTGCTTACATGTCTTAGAGGAGTACTATGACGAGGATGGCTGAACTTCTGTTTTGCTCCAGTATAGATGGCAACAATGACAGCAAAATGCACACAAAGCAGCCAAAGAAGCAAACAGGCATGTGATCTGTGTGAGTAGAACCTACTTATTCAGAAAACCTCGGGAGTCTTGGGAAGTGCCCTGTGAGCAGAGACAGGCCCCTCCACTTCTCCAAAGCATTGAGCTTCTGGAGCAACGGCGTGGAAAAGCCATGCCTGGTTTAGGAACACTAATACAAAGAGTGACGGTTCCTTTCCCTCCATGCGCCATGACCTGTCTCTGGCACATCCAGGCCTCTGTTTATTTCCTCACCATCCAGAAAATGCAAACAACATTCTCTTGTAACCAACCTGGCATTGCAAGCAGGCCCTTTCACACAATGGAGCTGGAAAAAAAATCACTGTGAATAATGCTATTTGAAAAGCTATTCAAATGCTATTGTGCTGTCAAGTAGGAAGTCTGGGACCAGCAACCAAAGCAAGCAGCAAGAGCCCAGATAGCAGCACTGCCCTGAGGTGATCTGTGATACTTCCAGGGGCCCAGGAAACCCACACAGGCTTCTACCTGAAACAGTTGTTTTTATTGGCAAGTTCTCTGGTGACATCCCCCCTTTCCTGTACCATTTGTCCTCCTGTTTTCCATCACCATGCGTCCTTGAACAGCCTCCTGTTTTAAGTTACAGCAGAGCTTTCCAAACTTTTCATGTTGGTGACACACTTTTGAGACATGCATCATTTCGCAACATAGTAATTTAGTTTTATTCGCAAACCAGAGGTTAACTAACCCCTTTCCAGCCCCAGGAGGAGAGCAGGAAGCGTTCGCGAGACCCACCTACACAATGCAGCCAACACACTAACATGTTGCCACACATAAGTTTGGAAAGCTCTGAGTTACAGTATAAATTGAGGAGTTAAACCAGGCACTTCCGGATCTGAAGCAGGGGCCTGACCAGTCCTAAGGAGTTTTCTTCAGGCACCAAAAAGGAATATGAGAAAAGGAATATGAGAAAAACCTCTAGACTGCCCAGGTCTGCTATAAATGCTTACAGCCCGAGCTTCTGTCTTTGCCTGGCCAACAGAGCAATGCCTTCTGTCTGACATTCAGGTAGCAGCTTCCAGTTCAAACAGTACCTGCAGGGATGCTGAGCTGGAAAACAGCCCTTCAAGGTGAGACTTGGCTTTGCTCAACCTGGCCCTGAGCCAATCGCTAGGAAAGGATTGAATGGCATTGCCTTGCTCCTGTATCCAATTGATCTTATTTGGTGGCATGAGTGGCCCCCACAAGATTACTATGGCATATTATGACATCTAATCATGTATTGCTGTTGAAGAAGTTGGGACAGTGGAAAGGAAGAAGACATGGAACTGAAGGGCTGTTAGTAAGGCATCAGGAAGTGGGATTAGTCTATCAAGTGGAACAGAGAAGTGTACAGAGTTTAAGAAACCCTATCTCCCAACTCAGGGCTTATCCACAATCTTCCTTCTTGTCCTGCTGCTTTTCTCTGGGGACAACTGTTTTTTAGCGCTCAGTCAGAGCAAACAGCAATTTGGGTTTCCCCAGAATGCCATTTGTTCTGATTTATTGCTAAACGGCGGGTTTTCCCTTGGAAAGGAGCAAGCCCAGGGGAAATCTGCTTCGACTACTGCATAGAAAATGTGGGTCAAGCAGAAAACTGCTTGGACCCATGCTGTCTAGGTACAGCACAAAGGGAAGTGTGGACAAGTCCTAGGCAAAATTGCCCTTTGATCCTTTAGCAAACGTCATCTCTAAAGTTTTTAGGTTTTTTTTAAGCAACACGTTTCTTAGAATATTTGCTCTTTTAAAATTCATTGTAAGATTTTTGACATTTAGAAAATGAGATAATAGATTCTTGGGCAAAAAGACTCAAATCACCTGGCCTTTAGGACCAGTACAGGAAGTGCTGCCCTCATTCTATTGGGCTTCAACTGCAGTTAATTTGATATCTGCACACAGCTAGATCCGATTGGCTATTTGATGTGGTTTGCGTCATCCTGTCCAGCAGCATGACATTGTGATTGGCTGGGATGATTTAGAAGGGACTGAAAGGGTGGAGGGGGAGGAGCTGCTGCTGCAGAAGCAGGCAGAGCAACACAGTGACTGCAAACCCACTGCAAACTGCCAGGGAAAGGTGAACACCAAAGATCTTTTCAGAAGACAAGTCTGCCTGTTTCTGAATTACTACTGCCAAGATTAAAAAAATTAATCTGGAGAACAATTGGGTCAGTTTTGTTAAAAATATATGGCAACAACTAATCCATACAAGGAAAAAGACAACGGGCCAAAGAAAACACAAATAATTTGGGCTGACAATGCAGGGTATGGGTTGTCAATACAGGACCAGGCAAGCAGAGGTAGGTGTCAGTGGAGAAATGTGTAACATGTTGACAAAGCATTAATCTCAGTCACCACCCACTACCACCCTCCAGTTTCCTAAACTTACGAATGTAGACAAGACATACTTTTGCCAATTTACTAGGATCCATGTGAAGTTAGTGCTGAACCAGGAGTGATTCCTGCTCTCCTTTTCTATGGAGCATCCAACATCCCTTATAACTTTCACGTCCATCAAATGGTGCCTAAACTTGCTAGCAGCAGCACTGGTGGCCTCCGTTTACCAAGGACTAAAAATTGCACAATGCCGTGAGGCAAAAGGCATCAGCCACGTGGTCAGAAGGAAGCATGGCCTCTTAGAGAAGCAAATCTGGCAGTTGGCAGCAAAATGGCCAAGCCAGGGTCACAACAATGTGCCACATTCCCTTATTCTGGAAGATCACACAGAGTAGTTTTAGAATAAAAGTAGCTATTAAATATAATAAATAAACATAATTGGCATTGAATGCCTATGACACAGACCCTTAAAAGGCCCTCTCTCCATTCCATGAGAGAATTTTATATTCATAAACTGTTCAAGGAAGTGGGGCATTTTGCAGAAGACTTGAATGAGAGTGTTTCTTGGTGATGGAGATGTGTGATATGGGGCATTATAATTCATATTTTGTGGTACAGGCTATTCACCCAGCTTATTTGTTGAATATGGAACTGGGAAGCAACTTCAGCCTCATAAAAAACACACATGACAGGGATAACTCAATTTCCAACTACTGAGATATAGATCTTGTAAAATAATAATAATAATTGCATTCAACCTTATTCAGAACACTTGGTACCAATTTTAGGCTTGGCTCGTGTGCTATAATTGTGTTGCCTTCTGTTAAAGAGGCAAAGTTCAGCAGTGCCCAAAAGAACAGGACAGAAAAATGTTAGGGGTGATCTATACAACAGCCCTTCCTTCTTCCTCTGACACCTGCTGTTGGGCCATAGCACAGATCTGCTTGACTTGGGTTTCAGCTACTGGGCTCAGGACACCTGGAGAGACCATACATAATATCTAATGCTCCTTGCCAGCTCTTTAATCCAAATCTTTAAGAGTCCACAGTTCCCTACAATTTGCAAATACCATACTAACCTTGGGGAGAAGAGAACATTCTATTTTTTAAATGCTCATTGAAACTATTAACAGCAGCAATTGAAACAAATTGCTGTATCTGCTTATAGAAATGAGAGGGGAAGGGAGAACACTACTTTCTTTTGAGGGAGAATTGAGTAGGTCAATGGCTGTGACTATTCTCTCAATAACCACTAACAAAAGACCAGTTTTGGTGGTTAGGGAATAGTGGCTATTCATTGAATCTCAGAGTAATTGCACTTACCCCAAGCTGTGCTGAGAGAACCAAGCTATGTGGCCTGCCAGGTAACACATCTCAGCTTCGGTAGAAAAGAAAACAGACAAAAACCAAGCAATTCCACACACTTATTTACAAAAAGGCATGCATTTTACCTGTTTGCTACCAAAACAGCAGAAATAAAAACCAAATACAAGATGATTACAAATGTGCTTGATTTGATTTGCAATGTTCACTTGCTTAGCTTAAAATCTCCAAACTGGGTTGTCTGTTTTACTCTCTGGTTTTAAAAACCTAGGGCCTCAGACTACCAATAACTGCTTCTAGTTAACTACACATGATCAAGGACTCCAGAAAGCAGCAGAATTGTATTTGCACCATGAAGTATTATGGCCTTTTAAATGGAACCCTGCCACCCGAGCAAGAATTTCAGCATTTTTAATCAGCAAGATTCTAGGCCTTATGGATATTATACATGGTCAGTATAAAACAATCAAACCACATATTACAAATTCAGACAAAAAGACAACTGAATTCTGCAACGTGTAAAATAAATTAAATAATCCATTAGTAATCTTTTATATGTTTTTATTGCAGAGAATTTTGATATTTTGGTTGAAAATCAGGGATCAATTTTCAAGTATGGGGTTCCAGATAGCCTGAGCAAAAGGTTAGACACTCCAGGTAGATAATGATCAACTCATTCACAAAGCAGTTAGAGCTTCATTATGTTCGGACATTTATTATCCAATGCACTGGTCACCTGGTCAACAAATTGTTGTAAAAATAGATATTAATACTGATAAGAAATATGAGGGTAAGCCATATTTCCATTCTGCCAAATTTAGTGTTCTGTGAAACCTGATATACTGCATTGGCAGAAGGTGATCCAAGAAATAAATCATTCATTTATCTGTATCTTTTGTTCTCTGGATCTAACATATCAACAATTGTCTATCAATTTAAAAAGCACTCCAACTTTGGTGTGTTATTTATTTGGTGTGTTATTTATTATTTATTGTGCCTGGGTATTCCATAGTGACTAACATATACTATTTTGTTTTTTAACAAACAAGAGGCCTGCCTGAACTGGCAAGCTGTGGAACTGAAAAGTTGGATGGGATACACATTTAGAATAAAACATTACAAATGGTTTAAAACAAATTTCAATTCCAAAGGAGGGTGGTGGGGCCTATAAATATAATCATCATCATTTTATTTGTATACTGTCTTTCCATAGTTAAAACCATGCTCAATACAGCATGAATAGATGGGCATAATTATAAAATTGTCATAAACAATAAATAAAAAACACAGAATCATAGAATTGGAAGATATCTCAAGGATCATCTAGTCCAACCACATGCAATGCAGGAATCTCAGCTAAAGCATCCATGACAGATGACCAACCAACCTCTACTTAAAAACCTCCAAAGAAGGAGAGTCCACAACCTCCAAAGGGAGACTGTTCCACTCTTTCTTCCCGTCAGAAAGCTTTTCCTGAAGCTTACTCCTGGTTCTTGCCTTTGTTGCTGTGCTTTATTTTTGCAGCAAACAATGTGTGTGCCCTTCCTGATCCTTCAGGGGCACGGATTCTCCTTTTAAGTCTCCCACCCTTCAATGCTTCTTTATTTGAGGGACTAGAAGAAGGATTTTCTACCAAAGAAAAGAAAGCAGCTGAAAGCAAAGGGGGCTGAGGCGTATATAAGCACAAGAGCGCAAGAGGAAAGTGTCAATTAAAAAAATGAAGCCCACTGCATTCGGTGTCTGACAGTTGGGGTGAGCTGAGCTGACAGCCATTGCATCAGCCAGCTTTGGTGGCTCCTTCGTCTCTCATGGTCCCCTGAGCTGGAAACCTGCGACCATGGCTTGAGCGGACCCTCGCACGTTTCATTTGGTGTTGCAGTGGTTCCCCTGCAGCTATGTCTAATAATGGTAATTATAATGATTTGAGGCTTAAGAAGTCCAAATTGAGCCTGGAGGCAGATTGTAATGAAGCAGTCAGGATACGGGGGGGGGGGGGGGAGGGAGTGTCTCGTGAAGCTGGAGCCTGCTCTGCCTCTCACCAAGGGACCAGCAAAGAGACCACAAAGCTGAGAAAGTGGGCTACGTTTTGAAGGAAGTGGATCACCGGTGGGCACTATGGTACAACCAACAGGACATCAGTCCAGTGGTACATGAAGCAGCTTGTGTGAAATGGCAGGGTGTTGCTGCTGTTCTTTTGAATATGACAAGTGTCATGAATGACTAGACCACCACTCCTCTCTCTCAAGCAGTATCTCCCTAACTACTTATCTGCCTTCAAATTTTAATCTCGCTTTTATTTTCAAATGTTAGTCCAGAGCTATTTAGAATAAGCACAAATACTAAAAAAACCAACCACCATAGATCTCTCTCTCTCTCTCTGATTTATATAGTTCTGATGTAGTTCAAATGTAGTCGCTGAGCATATGTGGAACCAAACAGGATGGTCTTTGTCATTCAAAAAGGGGAGGAAAGAACCTACATGGTTTGGGCATTCAAAATAGTCCCGCACATATGAATCTTCCCCGAAACGAGTCAGTCCATCTAGCTTCAGTATTGTCTGACTGGCAAGTGGCATTCCAAGCTCTCAAGCAAGAATAATAAAATAATTTCAAAACATTTTCTTCTGACCTACGGTCTCTCCTCATGCAGATTATCACATTTTCTGACTTGTTTTCCTGACTGCCACTGGCCCCTCCCCAACCCCAGGCCGATGCAGAGCTCTCACAGTCCTAAAGGTAAAGGTAAAGGGACCCCTGACCGTTAAGTCCAGTCGCGTACCCAAGTACTGATATCTAAGGCACATATGTATATTGTGAAGGCTTCCTTGTGGAAATTTATGGTTCAATAAATCAGGCACAAAAGTGCACAGCACTCTTTGTCTTCTTGCTTACATCATGGGTCCCTGGGAACAATCTCATTACTACTGATAGACATCTCTCCAGTTCCAAACCTGGCTGAGGGATAGACAGGCAGTGTAGCAAACATGCACTGCTCTCAGTGTGTTAATGGTTGTGTGGTCCATGTCACTGCGGAAATGGCCTTAGGGGAAGACTTGATGGGTCTCTCAAGCCATCAGCATCTTTCTTGCCCTCCCCCCTTCGTCCTGCTTTCCCTTCCCCAGCTCACTGCCCTTATTAAAGCCATTCATTCTGAAAGCTAAATGAATATGTTTCATTTTCAAATGCTGGAGAACACTTGCAAGGAAAACAGAGGCCAGATAGAACAATCCTAATTTAATCACGTCTTTTCCTCCCCCACCCTCTTTGTACACCCTGATTCTCCCCCAGCTAAGGCAGACAGATATCCCTCATCCAGCAGGAAGAGACAACATTGAATCTGTGCCTCTCGTACAGCTATGCATGTCTACACAGAAAACACTGCATATACAAATTGTTTTAACGCATTTATAGAAGAAGCAATTCCATCTCACGCATTATGCCCAGACAACAGGCAACCTCATGCCGGTGTTGTTGTGTCAGCAGAACAGAAAGCTGTTGCCAAGAGCAAGCGCCTCATCAGAAACTAGAGAGATCCTTCTCTCTCTCTCTCTCTCTCTCTCTCTCTCTCTCTTAAGTTATTAAAAAGCACCTGGGTTGCTCTGCTGTCACCCTCCTCCCATTGTCATCATTCTACAAGGAAGAAAGGAGTGGAAACAGAGGATGCACCCACCACATGTCCTGACTCGCTCTTTCGCAGACAGAAACAACTGGATCTTACTCAAGCCGACTCCTAGGGTAGCCTCTACAGTTCAAACAGCACAGCTCATGTTCTGACTAATGCATATTTATTACAGGTGCTCTCCAGTCTATTTTGAAGCGGCAATTACCCTGAGGTACCAGAAAAGGAATCTGCGTTGCATTTGCATGTTTTCCTCAGGGGGAGTAAATGACCCTAGGCTGAGTTAAGTCTAGCTGATTCTGAACGGAAGAATACAGGGTGCAAACCTAACATGCCAATTTGAAATAGGAAACACACCCCCACCCAAAAAAATAAAGCAGGGGTGGGAACGTGTGGCCGTTGGCCTAATTTTGAAAGAAAGCCCTTTGTAAGTGATTAGTTTTGACCTCTGGCCAAAGGAGGAGTGAGAGTGTGAGAAGGGTATGGCAGAAAGAAAGAGGCAAAAGGTGTGTCCCTGCTCACACTGGTCCTACCCACAGTCAGCATGCAGCCTCCAACAGATCACACACTCACATCTTCACATCTGCCCCGAGAATGCTGGTCTCAGTTGGAAAAAGATTTCCCATCCCTGGGCTAAGGGAAGTAGAAAATAGGCCTAGCCCCATTGAAAGGGTATATCCCAAGTGACATATTTGGAACTCCCTTTACTGAATGTAACTATGGGGATGGTGCACATTATGAGATATATTAATTACTACAAGTGTCTGTTCCATGCTTTTTCTGGCATGCACAGTTTAACTGTCCCTTTATATGCCCTCCTTGTTTTTTGTGTTTGTTTTTTTTCTGGTGTTGTTGCTTACTGAGGAAAGCAGGCTGTGGATGTGTCACTTTGGAAGGAAAGAATGCATTTGCAGGCGATCTCACACATTTCACTGCTCAGCAGCTTGCTTCCTCTTCGCTACAGAGCATCATTTGCAAGAAGAAGAAAAATCCACAGCAATGAAGAACAAATGTGGAAGCGAGAGAGAGGGAGGCCTGGAGAAATAAACAAGAGGCCGGAACTGGTTCATTTGTTAGAATGTTAAAATGTATCCTTGTGATGACAGAGAGACACTTGCCTTTTGCAGGCAGTCTGGAAATCAGACAAAAGACATGCAGTGGTACCTCTGGTTATAAACGCTTCTGGTTACAAGCGCTTCAGGTAGCGAACTCTGCTAACCCGGAAGTAGGTCTCCTGGTAGCGAACTTTGTCCCGGGATGTGAACGGAAATTGCATGCAGGAGACACTCGCGCAGTGGGAGGCGCCATTAGCGAAAGCGTGCCTCAGGATAAGAACGGTTTCGGGTTAAGAATGGACCTCTGGAACTAATTAAGTTTGTAACCAGAGGTACCACTGTACAGTCATACCTCAGGATAAATATGCTTCAGGATAAGTATTTTCGGGTTGCACTCCGCGGCGACCTGGAAGTAACGGAATGTGTTACTTCCGGGTTCTGCCGCTCGCGCATGCACAGACGGTCAAAATGACATCACATGCATGCGCGGAAGTGGCGAAACGCAACCTGTACACGCGCAGACGCGCTGTCACGTCTTACATTCTATTCAGGATGCGAACGGGGCTCCGGAACGGATCCCGTTCGCATCCCAAGGTACCACTGTACATTGCTGGGGGCGGGGGCACTGAAGATCTGACCACACCAGCTCTCCACCTTGCACCCCTTAGTTAGCAGCCTTCATGAGTAGAAGCAGGCTCCCCACTTATGGCAGTCACTCTCCAACTTGTGGAGAGGTGATGGGGGTGGCACCAGTGTGCCCATCCCTGTAGCCCCCGCCCCACCCCATGTGTTGTTTTTTCATAATGCCTGAATAGGGCTACTGCCCTCCTACGGGGAAAAAATTGCTTAAAGTCTCTATACGCCATTTTGGGTATACATTTGTGTATATGCAAACATAACAAAAACATGCTTGAAAACAAATGTATCCTACAGCTACCCTTATTACAAAGAGCTGGCTTTGGATCCCTGTTAAAGACACAGCCCCAAGTTCACTGCTACGCAAAAGAAGAAAGCCCGAGGCCCAAGTGTCCCTTACTCAGTTCCTTGGCAGCGTGTTTAAGAGTCTGCCGTGTTGGCCAAGACATGTTGCTATTTGCCTTGCATCGTTTTTTGGGGGGGGGAGTATATCTGGGACTGGGTTCTAAATGCCTGCCACTTCTTCTGCTGTTTGGACTGTTTCCATGGCTCTTCTCCTGCGGCCGCACGGCTTGTGGGGCTGGGGAAGGGGAGGGGGCTGTGCTTAAATGCTGAGGTCGCAGGACTGAGGGGCTCCTTCTTCCGGCCCCTGAAAAGCAAGGTGATGGCAGGCTGGCAGTGGTATGCTGCGTCGCCGCAGCCATCCAGGCAAATAAAGAGCGACCTGCCAGGCCCACCCAGCCTGGTGCGCTTGTGTTCACTTATGTGGCAGGCTTCATAAGGCTCCGCTCTTTGACTGGCGTTGAGTTTATGTGAAAGTAATTAACAGTAATTAATCCTTAATTACAGTAATTAGCCAAGTCGCAGTAAATTAAACCACATCTGGAGCAGATGAGGGCTTCCGAAAGGGAGCCTAACGCAGGCGACAATCGGGGAGATGCTGAATTCATCTGACAGCGTCTGATTAAGACTACCTGTTGCCTGCAGCCTCATTTGCATGTTGTTTTTGTTTGCTTTTCTTGGTAACCCTTTTAACTGCATTTGTACTGCAGACCCCTCTCCCTTGCCTTTAAAGAGAAAACAAAATTGCCCTGGGATGCCAGCAAAAGGAGCCACAAGTGTCACTAGATAAGGAAAGGGAGCGGAGATTAGGGCTAGAAAAGGGGTTCTCGGGTTTTCCTGAGAAGGAAACGGGTTTTGCAGCACCATAGATTCCTAGAATCATAGAATTGTAGAGTTGGAAGGAACATCTAGTCCAACCCCCTGCAATGCAGGAATCTCAGCTAAAGCATCCATGACAGATGTCCATCCAACCTCTGCTTAAAAATCTCCAAGGAAGGTGAGTCCACAACCTCCCAGGGGAAAACATTCCATTGTCAAACAGCTCTTACTGTCAGAAAGTTCTTATTGATGTTTAGTTGGAATCTCCTTTCTTGTAAGAGTTCTCCAACTACATATGGGGAAGATGTCAAAGCGCCTCCGCATCAGAATCTTCACCACACGTACTGAGAACTATCAAAATGAATGGAAATGGACTTCAATTACCAGGAACTCTTGCAAAAAATTATTGCCCATTGCTTGCAGTTTTAATAGATGTTTCAAGGTACAGGTAACTTACATTTTTATTTAGGACTGCAAGCTTCACATCCAGTCCAAAGTATATTCATCCACACACAGAAAGTCACATTGGTTTCCATGAGCCTTGCTTCCAAAAATGTGTGCTTACAATATAATCTATACAACACACCCAATCCTAAACTCAGCAAATCCCTCTGGCTTCAATGCAGCTTATTCCCAAGTAAGCGTGCAAATGTAATCAATATATTGATTATCAATTGATGGAGCAAATTTTAAATGGCGAGTTAGGGGAACCCTTGTTCATTTTTGAAAGCATTTTGCCCTTGTTGGATTATTCTAATAGGAACCAAAAGAGAAAAAAATAGTGATTCCCATTTCTTCTAACAATAAGCAGCAGTGCTTGTTTATTTAGTTTTTACATTATATTGCACTTCTTTCTATATTGTGTCAAAAAAGCACCTGTATTGAGGCCATGGTTCACAGTTTATGTGGGGATGCAAATCTCAACCGGCATCTCATGAAAGCTGACCTTTGAGCTTTTCCACAATTCCGCTTGTGCCATGCCTAGGAATCATGGAACCAAGCAGTTTTCTGCTTGGTCCACGCGATCTAGGCCCAGGTCCAAGCAGTTTCACCCTTGCCCCACTGCTTTCCTAGGGGAAACACACTTTTTAACGATAGATTGGAACAAATTGCAGTCCAAGGGAAACCCAAATTACCATTTGCTCCAGTTGAGCACTAAAGAGTGGTTTTCCGCGGTTCAAAGCAGCAGGACAAGAGGAAGAGTAGCTAAGCCATTAATTGTGATCTTGAAAGGAATGTAGTGCATGCAGACAGGTTTCGCAATGCATATCTGAAGAGGCAGCCACATAATAATTTCAGTACAGATTGTCTCAGCACTCAATGCTGAGTGCAGACAGACCATTTGTACTTCGACATGCATTTGGAGGCACATGCCATTTACACTGGATTAAATGCTGTAGAGCAGGGGTGGCCAGCTCTCAAGAGACTGCAATCTACTTTCAGAATTAAAAAAACTGGCAGTGATCTACCCCCGTTTTGGGGGGGTTCAGCCCAGAGTTGTTGAGCTTTTCTTCTTTTTTTAGGGAGGAGAAAAGCCCCCTTTTTAGGGGTTTAAAAGAAGCTTTCGGGGGGGACGACTTCAGTTTGGGGGGGGTTAAAGGCAAGGGACAAAGGGGTAAAGTCACTCACAAAAAGGTCACTATAGATGAAAACAGCACCACAAAGAAAGCTCCATCTTGCCTTCCAGGGATAAAACAACAATGGAGGGCAGGGCGAGGGGGTGTGGCAGGAGTCAGTTTTAGCAACGCTAAGGAGAGGGAGCCAGAGATGAACCATGACCTACCAACACCTTGTGGTGATCTACCAGTAGATCGTGATCGACCTGCTGGATATCCCTGCTGTAGGGGAACAGAGCTGAACACAGAAAATGAAGATCTAAGGGCATGCATTCTGCGGGGCTCATTTCAGCCTGACTCCACCACTAGTGCCTTCCATCAGCTTTAGCTGGTGACCCAGCTGAACCTCTGTAACCTCTGCAATGTGTTAAATGTGGGGCTGCCTTCAAAGAAGGCCAGAAACTTCAGCTGGTGCAGAATTTGGCAGCCAGGTTGCTCACTGGGGCAAAGTGGTTTGAGCATATTACACCGATCCTGGCCTGACTGCACTGGCTGCCAATTAGGTTCTGGGCCCCATTCAAAGTGCTGGTTTTTACCTATAAAGCCTTAGACAGAGCCGTAGAACCTCAAGGACCACTTCTCCCCATATGAACTGACCAAGACCCTGTGATCATCATCTGAGGCCTTTCTTTGAGTGCCTCCTCCATAAGAGGTCCAGAGGGCGGCAATGCAAGAATGGACCTGTTCTGTGGCTTGCGCTCCGCAAGGAGACTTGCCTGGTGCCTTTATTACACATCTTTAGATGTCAGGCAAAAATATTCTTCTTCTTTCAGGCCTTTGGCTAATTAAAAAATTAATCTGCCTTTTAAACATTGTGCGGAGGGTTTTTACTTGTGTTTGTTACGGCATTACGTATTTTTGTGTTTTTATACTGTAAGCTGGCCTGTGATCCTCGGGTGAAAAGTGGTATGTAAATTGCAAAACAGTAGCCCCGTTACAACTTTAAAGGTCAGTTGCTGCAGGGGGCTCTCCTCTAGGCTAGCTGGCAGCTGGCACAAACTCCTCGTGCCTCTGTGGAGCTGGTAGGCCAAAGGACCCATAAGGAACTTGGGGGCTGAGATAGAGCTCAGCCAGCAACCCACCTTCCCATCCTTTAAACTGTGAGGGAGCAGAGCCTCTGCCGTTTAAAGGATCCTGCTGGGGGTACTGGGCCAAAGGAGATGCACTGACAGGCTCTCATCCTCCATGGCCAATGACCAGTCCCCACTGCATTTGGTTCAGGAGCTGAAAGGAAGAAAATGGGAAGCTGCTCGCATCCCTTTCAAACTAAGTGTCAACCTCTACCAGCTGCAGGCTCGTACCTGTGCTCTGTGCCCTGCTTTCTCCTGCCAATATTAACTGGGAGAAACATGTGCTGCCTCAGTCAAACTGTTTGTTTTTAGGGGTAGACTCTGAGAACCTTATGCATGCTGCCTTGAGTTCCTTGATGGAAGAAAGGCAGGATATGCTGTCTACTATTTTATGGAATTGTCTTCCAGTTGAGGCCGGACTGGACCCTTGACTGTTGAACTTGCTGTGCCTACTGAAGACTTTTCTTTTTTTATTTCAGCAGGCATTTAAACTGAATTCTTATATTACAGTTTAACTGATTCTTATCTTTCTTGTATTGAGTCACTTGGACGCTGCTTAGAGACAAATGTAATTAAGCAGTATATAAATTGTCAAAAGAAACATTAAATAAAAATAAAAGTTGAAGTTAAAAATGTTACCATTCAAGCTGAGGGGCATCCTGCTCATATACACTTGCACAGATGCTTAGATCATCAGTTTAGTGCAGACAACACAGACTTGATGCTCATTAGAAGCATCTCATGTACTCAAAAAACATATCATGCAAGCGAAGCCAAAGTCAACTCTGTTTGGATCAAACATACCTTCAACAGATTAGCAGATTAAATAAAAGTATGGAAATGACAATTAAATAAATCTACATATTGCAAACTTGTGAAGATGCTCTCCGCACCCAGGATTTTGAAACTAATTTTAATATTTTTTTAGTTTATTGAAGAAAGTCCTAGAAGGAATGGATAGTTCTACCCACTTACCAAATCCAGAAATAGAGAGTATTATAGTAACATGATACAGCCAAAAGTACTGAATGTAATCCAGGTTTAATAGGTGCAGTTTACACTGATTTTCCACTGAGCAACATCACTTTGAATTGCCTTTGGTGTTGTCATCCTAAAAGGCAAACTATCTGCTAGCTTTGTACAGAAATGGAGGAAAAGCCATCATTGGGAGCCAGGTGAAAGAAGCTACCTTGCATCTCCCCACAACATTGCCTATATTTAATAAAGGGTTGCCATATTTAAAAAATATTTCAAAAAGTGAAAATCCAGACACAAAAGTGGTTGGGGTTTTTTTTTGGGGGGGGGGCAAAATCTCAAAGAGAGAGAGGAGTTTTTCAGCTATTTTAAATGAAATTTTCCAAAATCTACACTTTCTACATGGGCTGCTATATGTCCAGATTTTCCAGGACATTTCAACAATTTCAGCCTGCGTGATGCTTACGAGGGCCAAATACCGACTATGTGTGGAAAGTTCACAATTTCTCTCTAAGTGTCCCACTTCCTGGCATGTACTGAATTGTTGTTGTTTTACTAGTAAAAGATAACCTCCAAATCAGCCAGTTTGCCCTTTAAAATGCCAGCTTCTGTGCTCTAATAAATTGAAAAACTAGAAAAACAGATTTGTGAAATCTAAATGTATGAACAAGCAATTTTTTTTAATGCAGCAAAGGAAAACACAGACTGTGGTTAATATTTTAAAAGCTGTATCAGAATGGGAAGTGTCAGCCAAAGAATCAGACAGAAAAAGCAGCAGGCCTGGTGGCAGCATAAATTCTTTGCATTCTAAAGCTTCAACCACTGGCATCGTAACTGAAAAAAGACCTCAGGTAGCTGGGCTGGCAGCCTGAGAGCTTAGAAGGCTGCTGCCAGTCAGAGACCATAGTGAAGGGCTAGATGGACCAACGGTCTGATTAATGCTGTGTGCGCGTGTGCACGCTGATGAAATCCAGAAGCCCCATCTCCTGAACACCCCCCCCCCCCACCGTTGAGTGAAATCATGGCTTCCCTGAAGCCTTCTAAAAACAGCTGCCTGCGAACATTTCTCATAAATGTGGACCCTTTGAGGCTCAAAGATACACAACTGAAAATTAGGGGGCGAGATAAGAAATGCTTACGGCAGCTTAAACTTCTAGCCACTCTGCGGCGGCACCTGATATTAAACCACACTCACATTCTCTCTCTCTCTCTCTCTCTCTCTCTCTCTCTCTCCATAACATAAGCTTCTTTCGAGCTGAAGGCTCGAGCCCTCTCCTCATCTGCACAGCTCGAATTAATTATACACTTTAATTTCATGAATTATTAATTTGATTCTGACTCGGCAGCTTAGCATTATCCAGGGCTACAGACTATACAATTCCAGCTTCATTAAAACATCACCAGCTGCCTGGGAGACAGACATTAAATAGGGGAGGGTAATAAAAAAATTAAGCTCTCTGTGCATAGCAACAGAGTCTTCCTCAGTTGCACTCCAGTCTCTCATCAGACCCATTCAGATGATGGTGATGGAGATTAGCGCATTTCCAACACCTTGTTTTTCTCAGGGCAGTTGCCTTGCTTGGGAAGGGATGCTTTGCCCTCTTTCAGAGTCCTGGCCTCTGTTCAATCAGATAAAACATTCCAGCACACGTTGTCAAAGATCTTGATCCTCCCATTCAAAGCCTGCATGGGATATTCTCAAAATACACGGCCTCAGGAGCGCTAAGAATCCAGCACGCAGAAGGGTAAGCCCAGACATTGTGCTCCACGCACTGTGGAAAGATTGGAGATGATTGGTATATTGAATGCTAATCGTTTGCTGCAAGCTGTGGGCTGGTGACGGGGTGTCTATTTGGTAGCCCTGCAATCAAAAGATGCAATCATCTGCATGCATTATTGAAAGAAAACCCCACCACTCTTAGTAAGGTTTTATTCTTAAGCATGAAGATAGCAGAGTCTCCTGCCTATGTTTTGTGTGCTTTTGCTTGCGTTACTTACAATATTTGGATTTCTGCCTACTTAACCACAACAGCTGATTCCCGAGGGAGGGACCTCTGTGTGAAGGCATTTGCCTATATGCCATTAAGGGAGGCAGTGCAATTTAAGCACTCCTTCAGCTGCTAACCACACTAACCATTGTTAAGTGTGGCAGCTCTGGGGCTATGCAGAGGCTTACTCTAGTTGCGCCCAGTGCAGATGATGCAGGAGATATGTGGATCAGATCCACCTCAGAGACCAAGGAGCGCAGAATACGTCACGTGGGCACAACAAAGGGGGAGTGATGGGGGTTTGCTAAAGAAGTTAGCAAGGATGGAGGGGAAGGGGAAATCAGGAAGGGCCACATAAACACTGACCTTATTTTACCTCTTTGCTGTTCTTCAGCTTACACAGATTCAAAAGACTGCTTGCACTGCCCCAGAGATAAGCCATTCTTCTGCCTGGCTAGGACAGAGCTGGATCAGGCCCAAGCCTCATCTAGTCGTGCTTCCTGTTCTAACAGTGGCTGACCAGATGGATATGGGAAGCCAGGAATCATGAGATGGGTGCAATGGCACTCTCCCAGTCGTGATCTTTAGGAACAGGTACCCAGAAGCATAGCACACTTATACTGGAGACATTACAGCCATTATTATAACCACTGATAGACTTATCCTGCATGTATTTGTGTAATCATACAAAATCAGCCCTTTTCACCATAATGCTCTCTCTCTCTCTCTCAAAAAAAAAGTAACAGTAAAGTGTTGCCGCCCAAGCATCTCGCTGGCCATATAATTTATAGAATGAAAATGCTGGAATTTAGACATTCTATTTAAGCTGCTTCAAAAATCTAAGGACCTCAAACCTGGCGGGATTTGAAAATCGATGGAATTAACTAAGGGAGATGTCCACTAAGTAATCAGCAGGTACAGCAGACCTGAAATTCTATAAAGAAAAATGGAAAGAGATGACATTGAGGGAGGCAGTGGGGATTAAAAAATGAGCATCCGAGTGGTAAAGGCGCACATCCATTGATCGCTGCATTAGGGATTAAGGCTTCACCGAGCAGTCAGAAGATTCTGTAGCAGAAAATGGTTACAGAGGATGAGCATGAGCACAGCAGAGATATATAACCTCTGACAGCCAAGCACGACTGAGACAGAGGACAGCTCTCTAGTGAACCTTGGAGAAAAGTGTGTGTGTGTGTGCGCGCACACGTGCATGCACACATACAGGCCATTATGGTCTGGCTAGATTGTATAGCTAAATTCTCTTATATATACGCACAGGTCCTGCTATCCGAACACAATACATTCTCAGGAAATCATTTGTTAGGTGAGCATTCAAATAACGAGTTGATGATTCCCATTGATTTCTATGGGGGAAATTCTAATGTGTCCCCAAACACAGAGTTTTGACCCCAAAATGACCAAAACAAAAACAAAAAATAGGAAAACCCTCTGAAATCTTGCAAAATGCAAACAAAGGGGGGGGGGAGCTCTCCTAATTGTCCAATCTCTCCCCCTTCTTCCCACTGTGGTTTCTGGATAAACAGCTGCCGCAGACCAGCGAAACACCAAAAGTCAGGCTTGTTTATGCCTACTTATTTGTTTATACTACTATACACAGGTCTAGCTCTTTGGATATCTGAACCTGCAGGGTGTGTAGCGAGGTCTGGGTACTAATTCCTCATATTTGGATAATGAATTTTCATATGGCGGGAGCTGCATGTATTCCATGCTGCCAAGAGCCAACTCCAAACAAAGTTCTACCTCCATGGAATGGCTACGAGAAATATTCACACCCATCACTTAGAAGCACCGAGAAATGTTTTTGTCGGATTGTGTCACCCATCAGATCTTCTTTTGAGAAAGCTACATGGACATCCTGACAAAACAAAGCCCTGTTCCTGTGCTCTTGTGAAGCATTCCAAGGAACCTCCCTGTGAAGGCAAGACATCGCATCAGACCCACCAGCAGCCCAACCAAATGCTCTCCCGCTTCTTAATATGTTGTGCCAGTGCTTTTTCTCTCTCTGGAAAAATAGGTGCCGGTACTCACCATGAAGTTTCTCTCTTGTGAGGTAGTCATGGTTTGCTGTAACCATTGTTTATTTAGTTTGTTGCTACAGCCCCACTGTGGTTGATTCATTCATTCCAACCAGGATTACCCTGAAATTATGAGTTGAAGTGGATTTGCAAACGGTGGGTTTTGGAAATCCTAGTTATCTCTAACCATACTTGGTTTGAATGATTGATATCAGCCCCTATAACTAGCAGTCAAGATTGTCTGGCCAGTTTTTAATCAGTTTTACATTTCAACTGTTCTCTTCCTTTTGCACACCACCACCACCCTGCCTGTTGCAAAAATACTTCAAGCAAGCAAGCAAGCAAGCAAATAACACTGTGTGGTGTAGTGGTTAAGAGCGATAGACTCGTAATCTGGGGAACCGGGTTCGTGTCTCCACTCCTCCACATGCAGCTGCTGAAGTCTCTCAGCCCCACTCACCTCACAGAGTGTTTGCTGTGGGGAAGGAAGGGAAAGGAGAATGTTAGCCGCTTTGAGACTCCTTTGGGTAGTAATAAAGCGGAATATCAAATCCAAACTCTTCTTCTTCTTCTTCTTCTGATCCCATTTAACCTGAGACTTAAATGCTCACAGTTCTTTCCCCTGCCTACTCAAACCAGCGCACGAGCGGCTCCTGCTGCTGGCATAGAAATATCCATGGCCTAATATCAAGTTGCTGAAGGGATGCCTTAAAAACTGATGGAAGGTAATCAGAATGGCTCAAAAACAATTTCCTTTTTGTGTGCAAGAGAAGTGATTAGAAAGTAAATTCCTGTAGAGAGAGAAGGCCATCAACAGACACCTGATTTGCCATGGTGACCCTGCTCTGGTAACCTCCCATTTGGACTGTTGTGATGTGTTGTGTATGGGGCTGCCCTTGAAGACAATCCAGAAGTGTCAGTTATTTCAGAATGTGCCCAGTACGGCCAGATAGATGCTAATACTGGAGGAGTAAAATTGGCTTCATTTTTGCTTCCAGGTCAAATTCAAGATGCTGGTCATTATTTCATTATGTATCATGAATATAATGAAATATAATGAACTGAGAAAAATGCTTAAAATAGCTTTTTCTTTAAAAAACAACCCCCCGAAGCTTTTCTTTTAGGCATTCTAGGTGCCGAAATTCCAACAGATCAGAAAAGACTATTTATGTACGTGAACACTGCTGCTTGGATGTTACTAGCCCGGAGATGGAAAGAAGACAGAGTTCCTACCAGAGAAGAATGACAGATTAAGTTGATGGACTATGCCAAAATGGCAAAAATGACCAGAAGAATCAGAAATCAGAAAGACCAATATTTTTATAAGGAATGGGGAAAATATATAATTTACATTAAAAACCATTGTAAACAATTAAAATTATTAGTAGGTTTGAGTAACACTTGTAGTTTAACGTTAAATTTTGGTTATAATGGAGATTTGATAGATTTGGATTAATAGACACGAAGAAGGAAGAAAAGGTTAACATATGGACCCACAAAGGGGAGGAGGGAAGTCCAGAAGATTCTTCAGAATTCTATTTCTATTTTGGTTGTTTGATAATTGTTTGTAAATTTCAAAATCTGAAAAAACTAAATAAAATTTAATAAAACAAATTCAAGATGCTGGTGCTTACCAATAAAAACTTCAATGGCTTGGGTCTCAAGTACCTGACAGAGTACTTCTCCCTATACAGTGGTACCTTGGTTTAAGAACAGCTTAGTTTATGAACAACCTGGATTAGGAACGCTGCAAACCAGGAGGCAGGTGTTTTGGTTTGTGAACTTTGCCTTGGAAGCAGAACATGTTCTGCTTCCTGAGTGTGTTCCATTTATAAATTGAGTCTCCCGCTGCTATGGGAAAGTACGCCTTGATTTAAGAACGCTTTGGTTTAAGAACAGACTTCTGGAATCAATTAAATTCGTAAACCAAGGTACCACTGTATTCCCCTGCCCCCTTAAACAGTGTGATCCAACATGTGGCCCAAGAGACCTTTTTTGGTGGCCCTCCGCTTACCCCCTCCTTCATCCCTGCCCATTTACCTGAGTCACACATTGTTTAATGGCCCTACGGTCATCTTCATCCTGCCCGCCATCACCCACCACCCATCCCAAAAGGGTGCTCCACGCTGTGACTCCTCCTACCACCTATCAAACAGCTGGGCCCAATACAATGTGCCCACCCCTCTGCATGGCCAAAATGGATATGAGCCAATCAAAGGATGCTCGAGCACAGGGTGGGTAGCAGTTCCAACTCCCAAGACCAATGGTAGCGCTGAATGATGTGCCAGAAAGCCTATCAGGTTATCACCACCACAACAGCCTCTGTGAGTAACGCCTCTTTGCAAAATGGCACACTGACTTGCTAGCTCTCTGGACAACAAGAAAACCAAATATCTCCAACATTAAGCCTACTCCCAGATGTGTATTGGACAGAGGTCATCGCTTTTCAGCCAATCGGAGGGACAGCTTTAAAAGCATAGGCTTCTCCGCCATTTTCAGAAGGAAACTGCGGTTTCACAGCAACTGAGAGTTAAAGATGGACGTGGATTGAAGCAACTTTCGGGTCCCCAAAGCCCGATGCTTTTTATGTGTGCTTTTAATGGCTTTTACCTTTTTCTTGGCTTTCCTTCCCATACCCAAAGGGAGCTCACATTGAAACAAGGCGCACAAGGTAGCATATCTGATTCTCTCCCTTCTTCACTTAATCCCCTCAACAACCCTGTGAGGCAGGTTAGGCTGAGATCAACTTGCGAAGAATTTTCTAGCTCAGACACCCCACTGATGTCTGTAATGTTAATGAAAGTGCATTCATCTGTTTGTGTATTGAATTTGTTTAATAAATAAGTATATTAAATCTATTTATTGTGCATTTAATTCTACATATATTGAATTAAATATGTTAATTGTATATATCAAATAATATTAACGACATTGCAAGCACTTTAATTAATGGTATGGAAATTTAATTTGGTGTGTGGCCCTTAGGTTCTGTGTCAAAGTACTCTTGCGGCCTACTTGATCTGAGACGGTGGACCTCCGGGTCTTAATATCTCTGGCGGAGCTCTTCTCATGTGCAAGTGCACTGACCAATCAACAAGTGTGAAGTTTTCTGCACCTGAAAACATGTGGTCACTGTTGCCAAAGTTCTCAACCCTCAGAGCTTTGCACTATCACCAGATGAGATGCTTGGGGGTACCACCATATCAGTTTCATTTTTAAAACCAAAAACAACAAATAAGATATTCGAAGGAAAATGCCAATTCAAAAAGAGGCCTGGTCACACCAGTTAAGAACCAGCTAGGTGGTCAAAGCCTACTGCTATTCTCTCTGTAAACAATGAGTAGTTTGTCAAGTTGTTTGCAAAAAAAGAAAGAAAGAAAAGCTTACCAGAATATGCTGCCAATTTAAAACTGACACCTAGATTTGCAAGAATTGCAGTCAAATGTAGCAGTCTTAACACGTTGCAGCAATAAAAGAAGACTGGGGGGGGATGGGTGATCACGTAGCCTCCCCCTAAACTGAGGGAAGCAGGGATCAATTGCACTGGCAATTCTGTGGGTGTACTCCCAGCTTTATGCAAGTCAGAGTTAGCTATATTAGCTGAATTTAAAAAAAAAAAAAAGCCCTTCCCATAATGCCTTGGGAACATGCTGTTTCACCTCTCCTTGCTGACAGGATGAAACTGCAATGGCTAGAGTGTTTCAGCAGGAAGCCTCTGTTCCTCATAAGCCAGCCACGTCCCCTGTTCCGTGTCTCAGGAGGTCACAGGTCCGAGTCCAGTGAATCCCCAGCGAGCCTCCAATTCTTCATAAATATGCAACGTTCCAAGTCATTGCAAGCAAAATGTCAGCTGTGCCAGAAGGGCTTTTAAGCAGACACACACTCCAGAGATAATGTCTCCACGTAGATTTGAGTGGACATTCACTTCACTTCAAATGACAAAGGCACTTTAGCGCTAGCAGATAGCGAATTCTACATGTTGCCCATTCACCCACCCCATCCCTTTCCTTATTTTCCCATTAGTAATCCATACTGCAAGCAATTACATAAACATGCACCTTAGGGCTTTTCCACACCATAGTTTCTGTATCCACATCAACCATTGTTCACAAGCAGATCCTCTCTTTCCCCACCCCCCAGAAATGCTGTATGGAAAAACAGTTCACTTTCCCCTGAGGGATACCATGTTGGGCAGTTCAAGAAGCTAGATGCCCAGATTCTCAGGGACCAACCTGTAAGGCGCTGCATGATTTGTGACTCATTGTGATATAGCGCTCCTAGATCTTGAAAGAAGAGCCACCAGAAGTAGCCTACAACCAAGGGATGGACAGCCTGGGTTCCTGAGGTCAGTCAAGAACCACTCATTTGCCCATTTTTCTAAATATTTATTTCTTAAATTTATATATTGTCCTTCATTGGAAGATCACAAGGTGATTTACAGTATAAAAACACAAAATACACAACAGAAGAGGAGGAGGAGGAGGAAAACAATACCCCTCGGACACACTGAAAAGGCCATCAATTGTTTAATCAGCCAAAGGTCTGGGTAAAGAGGAATGTTTTTGCTTGGTGCCTAAAGATATGCAATGATGGTGCCAGGGAAGCCTCCCTGGGGAGAGCATCTCACAAATGGGGAGCCACTGCAGAAAAGGCCCTCTCTCGTGCTGCCGCCCTCTGGACGTGTTGTAGAGAAGGCACACAAAGAAGCCTGCACTGGGCCCTGAAACGAATTGTCTATGGGATTTATGAATTGCCTATGCCTTATTTTGCCTATCTTATTTGAGATCCAGACTTGGCAGTGCAGAGATGTGGGGACAAAACCTGCTCACCCATAAAGCTTAAAGGGCAGCTGTGAGCAAATCTCTTTTACTCAACACAACCTACTGAACAGAGCTGCAGATGTGAATAAGACAGGTTGACCCCATTCTCAAGTTCTTGGGAGGAAGGATAGGATACATATATGATTAATAAATCCATAAGTAATGTTATGAGGGACTCATTTTAATAAGGGCAGCATTCTACTAAAATTGAGTAATCAACTCAATCAAAATGTTGAGCGTTTCAAGTGCTTAGCCTGCACAACCTTCAGCCACAATGCAACAAAAAGCAAAGAAGTTATCTGCAACACAACACAGTCGAAGGATCGCTGACATAGTTCAATTCAGTTTTCATTTGTAAAATAGGATTGTAAACTCACATCACAACTTTAGCTTGAGAAACACAAACTATAGATAAAACCTTTTAAAAGTCTTGTGTAAATGCTTATCAACAAACAACAACAGCAATTATATGTAGCCAATACTAAATATCCACCTTTTAAGTGTCCTCTTCTGACACATAGTTTCACATAACCAATGACAGGCATGTGTGTTGTTAACACATCTGCCTGAGGGCTACTTCACACATTATAATATTTCTGTACAGGGATCTACTCTGTGTGCACCATAATTTGAGATGTAATAGTCTTTAGTTTCCATTTCATATTTCATTACTGTTCCAGTTGGATAATGAACAAGACTTCTGCCAATGCCTGTGGCACCAACACTCCTCCTTTTGAAGGATGCCTTGAGAAACCAGGATAAGCCCCTTGCCACTTCATTTGAACTGGGAAACCATGGTTAGCAGCTTCACAACAAGATAGGAGATGAAACATCCAGGGCTAGGGTTGGTACGCCACAAATACCAGTTGCTGGGTAACAACATCCCTCATGCCTTGTTCTTGGACTCCCCAGAGGCTTTTGGTTGACCGCAGTGGGAAACAGGATGCTGACCACATGGACCTTTAGGCAGAGCCAGCTAAGGTAAAAAAAGACTTGCTGGCCAAATGAAAGTAGCAGCACCTTCTTTTTCTTCCCCTGGCCACACACAGCATTTCTTCTTGAAAAGAAAGCTTTCCTGCCACTTCAAGTAGAACCGGACAGGCAACCATCTCTCCCCATAATGTTTCTGGAACAGTATGTCATGCCATAGTGTCATTCCGATTGGGGCATGGTGGCCCCCTGCCCACAGCTTGGAGGATTTTCCGTACGAATCAGTGAAAAAAGCTTCATTTTTAAGTTGAGGGAGGGGAGAGGTAGCCACGGTTGCTTTCACTAGTAATGGCTTATCAGCACTTAACTTTCGCCTCACTCTTTCTAGGCCGAGGTCCGTGTTTTAACGCTCCGTGTCCAAGCTTGTTTATATTTCTTGGCCCCGAGCTTTCCCTGCGAGAACTTGCTCTTTAAAGCTGAATCACAGCAAATGTCAATTTGGGTTTCCCGCAGATTGCCATTTGCTCGGCTTGAGCTTTAAAGAGAGGGGTTTTGCGACAAAAGCTCCAGAGCTAAAAAGGGGGGGGTGCTCGGACGTAGAGCTTTAAATTGTGGGCTGTCCTGGGGGGGGGGGAGCGGAGAAATTGTGCACATGGATAAGCCACCCCACCCCAAAGTTAATGATTTTCTCCTTGCTGCCACCCACCAATAGCCAAGGCATAAATGCTGCCAAAGACCAGTTGCTGGAGAATGTTGTTGTGCTCAAATCTTGCTTGTGGGTTTCCTGCAAGCATCTGGGTGGCCACTGTGAGAACAGGATACTGTACTATGTGGACCATTGGCCTACTGAAGCAGGCTTTTCCTATGTTCAACACCTGCTTTCTCCTGTCCTTTCACACACACACAACCAGGAAGCACCCCCACTTCAGTATCAAAGGTCCCAGAGAATCATTTAGATCAGCACTAGAGCACTTCCTATGTTCTTTTAGTTAATTTAAAGTTTATAATTTATTATCTAACCAATTACATGTTGCAGCCCTACTAGTTTTCAATGTGTAGATGATGATGATGATGAGGATGATGAGGATGATGATGATGATGATGATGATGATAATGATAATAATAATAATAGGATTATTCAACCATGTGAGCCCCCATTCCGCCTTGCAAATCTGAAAGTGGTACAGCCAAGATACAGGTTTACCATCTTAGAGAGAATTAAGCCATAGTTACTTCACTAGAGAAACTGCTAGAAGGACAAATCTGGTACAAATCTGGAAGCAATTACAGGGGGAGTCATTATAGTGGGAAGATGAAAAAAAAGACATTGTTAGCCTAGAAGCTTCCACAGGAATAGCAGCTGAGGAGAAAAGATAAACCCAAATGCCCCACTTAGCATGTCCCGGGAGAGGTCAGCACAGATCGCACAGAGCTGAACAGCATCCAGCCTCTCTTCTCCTTGCCAACAGAGACCCTGGAGCTAGTTCTTGGAGTGGTCACTTTGTATTCAGCTCAAAGGGTGTCTCAGAAATATGTAATAATAATAGTAGTAATGATAATAAATAACAGGGCGCATTTCTCCAGGGGGCATACATTAATGGTGCAACTGGAAATGTTCGATTTGATTATAATGCTTTACGAAAAGGTCATTGAGAGACTGCAAGCTTACCTTGGGGATGTTCATTCTTCTTGCTGGGCGAGACAGAAAAAGTCAGTTTACCCCCTGCTTGCAGCACCCACATTACTCTCACACTTCTGGGGCCAACAGTGGGCCACAAGGTTCATTAAAGTAACACAGAGAACAGAATCATATCACAGAGCCATAGAATTGTAGACTGTGAAGGGACTCTCTCAGTTATCTAGTCCAACCCTCTGCAATGCAGGAATCTCAAGCAGACTGGATGTATCCAAGCATGCCTATATGCATGTATTCCAGAGTAGGTTTCCAGCCAGCAAACATGTAAGCTGCAGAACCACCAATAATTTTACCCATTTTAGATGCAGTATGTGCATTTAATATAAATCTGCGTTCCACTTCTGGTTCAATACACTTTAGTTCAGACAATTTATACATCACACCACACAGCAAAAGGAGCTCTGGAGTGATTTACAAAGGCAACAAAACACACACAAAAACAGAATATATATACATATTATAGATTATATATAAAAGACCCACAAAAACAATGCAGATATACTAAAAATGTTTTAAGGCCAGTCAAGATGTCCAGGAATGGACCTCTGGATTGAAAAGATGAAAACTTTTTCATCTGATATATCAGATGAAGCGGGTTATACAAATTTAATAAGGAAGGAAGGAAGGAAGGAAGTTCACAAAAGTCTAGCTTGGGGGAAACTGAGTAAGGTATGGTGAATTTCTCTCTGTTTTTTTTTTAATTGAGGTTGTTGTCCCATCTCCCACCTCTCTCCAGAGAAAAAACATGGATTCAAAGTGCTGGTGAAAGCACTTTGAATCCAACTCACTTCATCCAGCCCACTTGGGCAGCGAATTCCCAGGTAATTGTCAGGGCTGCACTCACAAGAAAGGCAGGGACACAGGTAGGTAGGTAGGTAGGTAGGTGTCACTAGTCTTATGGATCCATGAGCACCACACTGCTCATTCCAAAAGGGGGCTAAGCCTCTGTGAACCTTCAAACTGAATGCTTGCAAAAGCTCAAGAAATTTGTGTGTGTGTTAGATGCACAGACCCACAAGGTCCAAGGGCATTCACAACGAATCTGCTGTCTCCATTTTCTTCCACTCAGCCAGGGCCCAGAAATTACAATGGAATAGGTATAGGGGGCTGTGGCAGTGGCGGGTTCTCTCAGGGAACCTGGCACCTTTCCTGCTGGTGGTTGGGTCTCATAACCACCCTGGAGCATGGATAGGGAGAAGTGGTGACAGCTCCCAGGATCAAATCATTGCTCATCACTTGCAGCCACATTACACACTGACCTCAGATCAGCAAGAATTTGCTAATTTTGAGGCAGAGGTGAGGTGGGGAGAAAAACGATCCAAATTTCATAGCAGCGATAGACTCTGGCTTGGGTGGTGGGAAAATGTAACAATCCTGCACCGGTAACAGTTCCCTGATAGCAAAGGTTTCGAACACCTGTAACAAGGTTGTTTATAAGTTGGCAAGCAGCTCAAGTAGTACACGCCTCATCGAAATGATTGGAAACTGTAGAAGTATTAGGGAGTTTTCTGTGCTAATTCCATTAATTTCAATGGAGCTTGCAGAAGAGAACTCCCCAGTGTGCTAGAGCCCAAATTTGCTGCAAACATACATTTGTTGTGCAGACTGTATCGAAAGGCCCAAGGGACAGTCCCACTGTCAAGAATGCACCCACTGGAGTAACTCTGGATGCAAACAGGGAGGTCTCATCAAAAGATGTCTGCAGATGACCAGTAAGCAGATAGGCTTCACCACGTTACTTCCTTTAAACACACACACACACACACACAGAGAGAGAGAGAGAGAGAGAGAGAGCACATGCACAGGGTTGATTGTAAAGCAAAGAGCATATAAAGAAGCGACGCATCTTTTCCCAGCTCCAGCGGATGGAATAAACACTGATTTGTTCCTTGTTCAGAGACAAGCCTGCAAGGCAGTGCCGGTCTTGTGCCTGCAGTGTGTTTGTTCTACCTTTCTAAACACACACTCTCTCTCACATACACACACACACCTGCCCATAGAAACCGGATGAGGCATTTTCGCCACTCCAGTGCTGCTGAGAACAACTCCCAGTTGCTGCCAGAAGGTATTTTTAGCTGCATTATTTATTTGAACACCTGCCTGCTACTCAGAGACAGAGCATGGAGGGCCTGTGTAGGGAAATCTGGACCTTTTCCATGGATTCAATTGTGCAAATCCAGGCACGGTACATGAGGCACCTGCCCTTTTGTTCCTGCAATTTGCCCAACGTAGCAAAGGAAGCAAAGAGACAGCCATGAAGGCAAGAGATGATTCCAGCTTGCCTTCCTCCACCCAAAAGTAGTTTATTTTCCTAGACTGCCAGCACTGTTCTCCTGGCGAAGCTTAAATCCAGGAAAAATTGCCCAAGGCATGTAGTCCTGCTGTTTTTCAAGAGGGCTGATAGTTGGGAATTCACTGGGATGGTGTTTGGCTACAGGCTGTTATCCATGTGATGCACCCACTGAACAGAGTATGTGCTTATCTAGTATAATTTCCCCTATTTTTGTCCTTGTTTAGCCACCATTGTCCTAATAATTGTTTCCAGGCAGCTACAGGTATAACTGTGGACAGCGTGGGTCACACATACTAGTTCTCCAGGTACCTGCATGTCTGGTGTCAATAGGGACAACAAGAGAAGAGGAAGATTTGTTAACGTTTAGAATAAATTACATATTTTTTTTTGTGAGCTAAGGGGGAAAAGTCCATACAATAAATATCTGCAACAGGAGTGAATCAGAAACAATGTTTATTTACCACGCAGTACATAATTTTCAGCTTGGTAGCTGGCACATTTTTTTAAAAATGGACTGTTATACTTTTAGCATCCACTTGTATAAGCAGGACCATAAAGGGGTAGGTCTCTGAGAGACAGCAGCAGAGAAGGGCAAGAACTGACTTTCTAGAGGGAACATCAGGCAGCATAGTACTGGAATTAGTCTGGCAGCGATGTTGGAAAGATGGCAGCTTCAGAAATCTCTAAGGCTTCCTTTCCTTTGATTCTGTTCTCCCGTTCCATCTCCCTTCTTTTCTATTTAAGCTACATGTGAATGAAACACCCAGACATACATCATCCCCTTTGTTGATTAATCCTCCCCTGTGTGCCTTCAATTCTCTCTGAAATCAGCCAGGGAAAAGGCATCTCAAAAGAAAGGCCAGGCCAGAGTATGCATGGCTAGGTTGGGCTCCTGTGCTCACAGATCTGCTTATTTTGGCCTATCTCTCCCCAGTGATAAGGCTGCTAACAGCCTGTTATCAGGCAGTCTGCGAAAATGTGCTCCAGCCTGATTAGGCCTCAGTCTTTGCCAAGGTTATAAACAGCCGTTATCGTTTTCCCGAACAGAATAATCCGGACAGTATCAGCTCAGAAACATATGGGCCACACAGCGAAGATAGCCGCTGACGGACACTTCATTTTAATTGTAACGAGTGGGTAGCAGCAGCCGGCAGACAACAGACACAACTGCCCAGTTGGCAGCTGTTCTCCTTCTCTCTCTCTCTCTTTCTGTCTTTGGATGCTAAAATACACATATTGGCGCTACCTAATACAACTCTAATGGCAAGACATACCTCTCTCCCAACAGGAAAATGCAAGTTCCCATTTCCACATTGCATTTGATTATAGCAGACTGAGAAACCTATCACAACTCCCAAACATTAACAGACAAAAGACAGGTACCCTTAATCCTTCTTCCTCTTCCTTATTCACCTACTCAATGAATATAGTCCAATCCCAAATTTCAAAGAAATCACGATGGTCACATGGAGAACTCTCCCACCCCAAAAGGCAGAATACTTTCATGCACCAACCCCCCTGTACACTCCCCATTAATTAACACAATCCAGGGCATTCTCCATTCATCATTCTCATGCCCTTTTAGCGAAAGCATGTGGACCCAAAATATATGGAGTCAAATATAATGACCTCTGATGACACAAGCGAGCCAAACCACATTCTACAAGGGAAGAGGCACATACGTACACCCAGATAATAAGGCCATAAGCCATAGGGGCTCAACGAAACATCAGAGAAGCAAAGTCTCTTTGTCACCTAGTCTCCTGCTAGGAGGTGAGCTGAGGGACCCCCCCCCCCAAAAAAAAAGCAGGTGGTGGATCTGAGCCACTATTAAAGGGAATGGACAGAATGAGGACAAGAGTGGGGGGGGGGGATGTAGGCAGACCTGTTTAGAGGGGCATAATCCTACAGGAAGTTACCGTATTTTTTGCACCATAACACTCACTTTTTTCCTCCTAAAAAGTAAGGGGAAATGTCTGTGTGTGTTATGGAGGGAATGCCTACGGGTGGCATGCCTACAGATTTTCCTCCTCTAAAAACTACGTGCGTGTTATGGTCGGGTGCGTGTTATAGAGCGAAAAATACGGTATTCTGAGACGCCATCCTACATTTTAGTAAGGTTTGCACAGGGGCTTTGATGTTATGGAAACAGATTGTGTTTATATACCAGATTGCTGACCTTTCGGAAATAATAATAACAGTTATTATTACTAACAGACACCTAATAAAAGCATTTGTAAAATGCTTATGATTTTTAAATTTGTATCTGATTTATTATTCAACATTGTAGTAATCATAATTAAAATGTATTTAGAGTCAGCAGTTATTTTTACAAACAAGTGTCACTGTGCCACCGTCCAGAGAACCATAACAATCCGTTCACAGGTACTAATAATACCTTGAAATGAGTGTGTCTTTCCGGAAGGAAGGTTGGGAAATTTCTCTCTTGTGGCATTGTACATACGTGAGAAATACATATCACTCTACTCTTGATGTACAGCAGAGCAATTGTATTGGCCAACACCATTGCAAAGATGGCAAGTGTTATCAGAAGCAGCCTTTTTCTGCATTCCAGGGTGAGTATTTGTCTCATCAGTTTCACAGTGGGCTCCTAAGGTTATGGGACACAGTTCTGAAGGGGACCCATTTTGATCCTGGTTCTATAAGCTCTAGGTGCGTTCTAGAATGTGCTACAGGAACAATTCAGAACCAAGTCAAGGTAGATGTAGGAGACGCAAGATGTGTTCCACTACATTTGTGCCTTTCTTTCTAGGCAGAGTCAGAGGTCACTGCAGAACTGTTTATAGTATCTAAATTTAAAAGCAAAATGGGAAGATTAGCATTTTAGAATAAGAGAACATTTTGATTATGAGCTTTTAAAAACGACCATCTGTTCCATCATATCGAAATAATGTGCAAAAATAACAAAAATTGCTTAAGTTCTATTAGTGAAATATTTATCATTAGAGCAGACAGGGGCTCAAATATTTCAGGTATCTGGAGGGGCTCGCATTCCTAAGTGCTGTGTTTTGTTTCTCCCATAGAAATAAATGGACAGCCATTAGCTTAGGACATTTGATTTTTTGTTGCTGCTGCTGGGGGCTTTTAATAATTGAATTCTTTTTTTGTTTTATGATGTTTTGATCTTATTGTAGGATTGCCATATTCCAGGGCTCAAAAACCCAGAGACCCCCCCCCATCATTGGGGCACCCCCATCCCGCATCTCCCTCGCTCGCCCCCTCCCTGCTCCCCTTCTTGCCTGCCTGCTCCCCCCTTCTTCCCTCCCCTCTTTTACCTTTGCTGTCTTCAGCCTCCTGCTCACGATGGGAGGCGGGGCAGCCCCAGGAAAGCCACGCAAGGCCTGGCAGCCATCAGGACCACAGCAGGGCCTGGCGGGGCCCCAGGAAGGCTGCAGAAGACCTGGTGGCAGCTGGGAACACCAGGCCTAGCATGATCCCCAGCAGGCCACTGCAGGCCACCTGCTTCCTGTTCCAGGGCACAGCGCCTTCTGAGCATGCACGTGCCCCACAAAAAAAATTAAAAAACCGAAAACATAAAAATAAAACCCCTAACCCAGATATTTAATCCAAAATGTAAAATATCTGCCCCCAAAACCACACGTGTTTGGGAAATCCCTGATGCATGACAACCCTATTTCATTGTTAAATATTTGGTTTGAACTGTGCATATTTCCACACTATGGTGTTCAGGTGAAGGACAGAATACAATATATCTTTAAATAAAAATACAGTTACACCAGACTCAATGGATCAGGGTCATATCTGCCCACCAAAACCCATCAACTCCAGTCATTGAGGTTTATAGCACCTCCCCACCCCCCACTACTGTTATCCAAGCTGTCTCCTCTTTTTCAAATCCCTACTGGGAATGATTTTCACATGTAAGCCTCTAAAAATATGGATTTATGTAGGAAGGGGTATGAGAGCTCGCATTATGTAGTGGCTAATAGGATGAGTCAGGAAGTCCCCAGTCAAAATCATTCACTACTAGGTGGGCTTAGACATCCTCCTCAGCCTTCCATCTGCAAGATGAGAAAAATTGTTTCCAGAGGGGTAGCAGTGCTAATTTCTTACAGGGAAAAATAGGACAAAAGAGTCTTGTGGTACCTTAAGCATTAACAAATCTATTATGGCATAAGGTTAGATGGACTACTGTCGATTTCATCAGAGCCTTAAATAGATATTGTAAGACTCCCTGAAATAATATATGTGAAGCATTCTGAACTCCTGAAATGCACTGTGTGTGTGAAGTCCTATATTGTTTATTTAATGTCAATATACGTTCTCAAATGAACTAGCAGAAGGTCATTGTTCTGTGAACTATTTTTTTTCATGCAGATAGAGATACAAAAAGGTGGTGGTGGGAACCCAAAACATTGTAAGCCCCAAGCCTCTGTTCTGCCTCTTGGGGCATGGGGCAGGATACTACACGTTCCATGCAAACGCATGGAACAGGTGCCTTGAGAGGTGTGCTTTTTATGAAGAAAAGATTGTGAAGCTATGGCTCTGAACTGACACAAGTAACTGTAGGAGAAGGTACTTACCGGTAGCTATTCTCCATTCATAGTTTTACAGCTACAAATCACCACTTCTCCCTTCTCAGATGTAGATTCATCTCTACAAACATGCATCTGGATTTTTGTGGTTGTCGTTGTTGTGATCACCAAGCTCTATGTATTTCAATAACCTATTTCAAAGTGAAACAGAGTATGGCATGGCTATGCTCGTGCTGACAGCATTCCACTGATGAAACCAATGCGAGAGAACCTACCTATCAAGGGGCTCTTTCTCTAGCTTTCAGCTCACCCTGATTAATCCAGTAATTGTATGAACTGATGAGAGGCTGCTGCTTGTTATCTCAAGAATAACACCCAAATTGAACAAATAGCTATATCACACACAACAATCTAGGGCTAGGGCTCTGGGTCTCCTTTTCAAGTCTATTGATGGCAAGGTATTTGCCGGCTGTCTCACAATCCATGAAGCTCCCCCTCCCTCTGCGCTAGCCAGATCTGCTAGTTATCTCTGTAGGAGCACCAGTTCAGCTGTAATGAAGGATGGTTCATTGAGGTGTAAACCTTCATTCACATTCCCTCAGTGTCCCTTTTTATGTCAAGCTTCCTCTTCCCCCCCCCTCCCAAAAGGGGAGCTTAGTTGAGAGATTCTTAACCACATTTGCATTCCTGAGACAAGCACTTTGGCATTAATTCATCTCAGCACAAGGGTCTCCTTTCGTCTATTTTCCCTTCTTCAAGAGACCCAAAATGAATTCAGCAAGAACAGTTTGCTCTTTCAATGCTGCAGCGCTGCGCCACGTAGGATTACAAGGGATTGGGAAGCTTTCCTTTTCTTTCGCTCACAGTGTTCAGCAGCTCTGCCTTGTTTTGCTATTAAAAATACAGCAAGATAATGTTCTTAGCTCCATTAGCTGCAGTAATGGTCCTGCCACTTCTGTCTGCAAATGCACCCAGCTCCTGGAGAGCACCCAGCCCGAGTGGCTCACCACCCTGCAGGGAAAGTGCTAGATAAAACAGCAACCGATATTCATACAGTGAGCAGAGTTAAAATCCTTGGGAAGATTTAGGCCTGGGTTTTTGATTCACCAATGCTCTCTTTCCATAATCTGTATTCTGATCTCAGCATCGGCAGAGCTGTGATCAGAATAACCAAGGTCTCATCAAAAATTCAGTCCTTATTGACTCCCTTGCATTTGCTGCTGTTTCATGTTGCTCAAAAGCCTCAAAGAAAAGAACCCACGCTTGTTTCACATTGAGGAAATGTAGCTACCCAGAAGGAATTCCTGCCTTCCCATCCTGTGTCTGCCATATTGGGACCGAAGGGACGCAAGGTCAGCTAACCCTCTTCTCAGCTGGAGTGGATTTCATTTAGGTAGGATAGCTAGCTGGCTTTATTCTTATGGATGAGCTGCTGGATGCATCAAGCAAAATCTGAGCGATTATAGGGAGTGTAAGGTCAATAACTCTTCTCTGGCCATTCTGAATTTGAAACTTGTATTGCAATTGTGCTATGGGTGCTATCCAATAAACACCCAAATTGAATAAATAAATAATTCCTAGCACAATCACCATTCTTGTCATATGGATAGATAGATGTCTGTACGGCAGTTTGTGCTTGGCACAGCAAAAAGCACTTGGCTGGAAATTGAAGCAGTGGGCGGGGTGGTTTAACCTGGGCAAATGATGAACCAGTGTCCAGAAAAGCCCATGACACAGAGGAATGAGCCAGGTCACAACCCACCTGGAAGTTTTCCTCCATAAATCCCATTGCAAAAACATCCTACTCAGAAAATCCAGAAGATATTCACGAAGTATATGACACTTCTTTATCTGATAAAAGGTAAATTTAAAGGTAAAGGACCCCTGGACAGTTAAGTTCAGTCAAAGGTGACTATGGGGTGTGGCTCTCATCTCACTTTTCAGGCCAAGGGAGCCGGTGTTTGGTCACAAACAGCTTTCCGGGTCATGTGGCCAGCATGACTAAACCGCTTCTGGCACAACAGGACATTGTGATGAGTGCCAGAGTGCATGGAAACACCATTTACCTTCCTGCGGCAGCGGTACCTATTTATCTACTTGGACAGGTGTGCTTTCAAACTGCTAGGTTAGCAGAAGCTGGGACAGAGCAACGGGAGTCACCCCATCGGAAGGATTCGAACTGCTGACCTTCTGATCGGCAAGCCCAAGAGGCTCAGTGGTTTAGATCACAGCGCCATCCGCATGTATCTCTGATATTCTATACGCAGCTCATATGAATATTCATTACATTTATATTATACTCTTCTTCTGTTGTGGGAACCCAATGCAGGTACATGGTTCCCAGGCACTGAGTAGCCATAGGCCTGTTTAGCTGCAGCAAGACAGTGACCCCTTGCGCTTTCAGACCATACCCTGGGACCCCAATATATTTTATACAACAGTGAGAAAAGACCATTTAACAGCACAGAATTCACAGAGACTCTGGATTATAACAAAAAAGACACACACTGCTCAAGGAAATGAGCAGATTGTCACATCAGTAGTAGGAAACTGGCTGTCACTTGGCCCGGTTTTCACCCCTAGTGAGACAAACACCTCATAGCTGCCTTCTGCTTAAAGGTAAAGGGACCCTTGACCATTAGGTCCAGTCATAACCGACTCTGGGGTTGCGGCGCTCATCTCACTTTATTGACCGAGGGAGCCGGCGTACAGTTTCCGGGTCATGTGGCCAGCATGACTAAGCCGCTTCTGGCGAACCAGAGCAGCGCACGGAAACGCAGTTTACCTTCCTGCCGGAGCGGTACCTATTTATCTACTTGCACTTTGATGTGCTTTCAAACTGCTAGGTTTGCAGGAGCAGGGACCGAGCAACGGGAGCTCACCCCATTGCGGGGATTCGAACCGCCGACCTTCTGATTGGCAAGTCCTAGGCTCTTTGGTTTAGCCCACAGCACCACCCATGTCCCCACGCCTTCTGCTTACCCCCCAAAAAAACCCCCAACCCCCCCCGTTCTGTAGCTTGTCTGTCTGTCTCCGTCATGTGACAATTATGCAACCCAAGTTTCCAACCAAGACCAGGGTTTGCCTTTGGCATCTGATGAGAAAGCTGCTTTGGAGTGCCTCCACCACCCACTCTGGCAGGTTTGGAAATGGAAATGGAAAGGGAAAGGATTGTTCTCACAGTTGTGCTGGGCTTCCAACCCCCCCAACTAACCAGGGTATCATCTCAGAGTTCCTGCAATGGCACAGCTTGAGGTCAGGGATCAAATAGCCCAGTCCTCTGCATATCTACTTGGAAATCAGCCCTGATTAGTTTGATGAGATTTACTCCCAGATACAGATCCCTAACAGCCATCTCCCATCGAAATTTACAAACCATTACAAAAACAGTATTTATGATGCAGCCAAACACTGCCATTGAAATCAGTGCCAGATAAGTTCCTTTGACTTTGACTGTGTTGTGCTCTGCTCAGATACAACTTTAATACAATAAGAGACACTGTGGTTGCAATCCACAATCCACTTTAGCAAAATTGCTTGGATTTATGTCTATCTAGCCCCATTCATATGCATAGATTATGGATGAGTCTGCCGCACATTAGCATCTTAAAGAGTTTTATGGGATGTTTAGTTCCCATATACAAATCAGCTAAAACATGGATCAGAGCTAAATTTAAACCCATTGACTGCTATCAGCTTAAATGCAGGAATGCCAGTTTGACTGGACTGCGGACTGGGTTACACTGGCGTGCAAGCCCACCTGGTTTCAGTCATCTAGCTTAACTGATTTGTGGCTCAAGCTGAGTGCCACATAGAAATCCACAGCATTCTTGTACTCACTATCCTCACACCTCTGTGCTGTGACAGCTCTGGCTTTCAGTAATGTAATAATATTATTTTTGAGATCAGTTAAGGTATAAAATGTGCGCACCTTCAGTCTTTAATATTAATAAGTCTTGTAACTAGTGGTTTCTCGTAGCTCCGAATTCTTGAGCACAACTAGAAAGGGCACTTATCCTGAAAAATCTAATAAATTTACAGTTTTATATACTTCCTTCAATTGTAAAAGTCTTGTTCAATAAACTTTAAAATGCCACTATAGAGCAATAACACAGACGGTATAAAGCCAGCCCAGGGAAAGCTGTGCAACTAGAAATTGTTCCCCTTTCTGCTAGAGCAATAAAGTTTTATATGTTTGAACTGACTGTAAAAAGGTTTGAATGTTGGCAACTGGGGAATAATCTGTCTTCTTTATAGTTATTATCATATTTCCCACAAGACCCCTTGGTCTGTGTCAATCCTTCTTGTATATGACACCTTTGTACTGTCAGCGAAAGCTAGAATACTTTACTCTCTTTTTTGTTTTGTTTTTTATCCTATAGGTCTTGTGTCTGTATTCCTTCAGATTACAGCAAGCAAGAATAAATTACTTGTGACAAGCTTCAATTGCACGTTTTACCAAATAACGCTAAGTCTGAGCTGCCTTTTCTTGGGGGAAAAAATTAATAAATGATTACATTTACTCGTCATTTGATCCAAAAGTGATTCAGGGACAGTCATAAAAACGAATTTGCAAGAATGTTTCCCAAGGCTGCAAGTGGGTTGGTGGGGAGACAAGTTAATTCTTTCGGGCAGCAGCCACAAATGTGGGGGCAGGTCTTCCTTTCATATCCCCCTGAAACTTAGCCCTCTCTCGAGCACACAAAAGCATAACTGCGAGATGCCACAGGAAACGTTAAAGTTGCATCTGATTAGACAACAGAGTTGAGCTGACACTGGAATCTTTGGAGATGTGTAAGAACCCTTTCAAAGCAATAAAATAAAATAAATAAATGCTAACAAGCCATGGTTTTGGATTCCTGCTATGCACACTAAACAGCTTTCTACCTTGGTCCCAGGTTCCTAAGGCTGTGTCAAAGGGCCAGGAGGACTAAGAAACTGATTTCTCATAGCAGCTTTATGAGTTTTATCATAGTTATTCTCGTTTTTCAGACAGCAACTGAGGATAATTGGCAGCGACAGGGACAGGCCCACTTATTAAATTCTTGATTGGGCTGGCACTTGAACCCAAGTCTTCTTAATGCAAGTCCCAGTCTGGATTACGCAAGGATACCTTGTTATATTGGACACATTCCTTTACAGCATGGCTGGAGCTCATAAAGTTGGGCTTCTTGTGTGCTATCCAGAGTACCTATTGTTGGCCTGAAAATCATAGCTTTCATTTAGCCATTATGACTATAGAGAAAAGGCACAAAATGTTTGCACAGGAGAATGTTGATCTGGAGTTCAGAATATCTGATCACTGGGCCTATGAAAGATTTCAGATTATATGTACACTTTTAAACTTGCCCAGAGAACTGACACTGGTATGATGGCAAATTTGCAATGTCAGCAGCATCCCAAACTTAGTGGGGCCTGGCAGTGTCACATGGTTACCAACTTGTCTTTCAAGACAATTTTTTAAAAAATAAAAATAAAAACTGGTTCCAGAGTTGAGCCCTGCAGGAAAAGGGCAGAGACCGGGGGACAGAAAAGCAAATGCAAATTTGCAGGTGAGACTAAAAAGAGCCACACTTTTCTTTTCCCTTTTTCAGAATGATAAAGAAAATAATTTTACTGTAGTGTGTTAATGTGACATTGTTACAGCAGACTGTAATGCTGTTAAACTCCAGAAAACTTCAAAGGTAATAATAATAGTCTTGAAAAATGATAGTGATGATAACATTGAATGAGTGTGGTTTAGTGAGTAGAGTGTTGGCCTAGGACCTGGGAGACCAGGGTTCGAATCCCCACTCAGACATGAAAATCACTGGGTGACCTTGGGCCAGTCACTGCCTCTCAGCCTAACCTACATCACAGGATTGTTGGGGGGATTAAATGAGGAGGGGGAGAACCATATATGGCACATTGAGTTCCTTGGGGGGGGGGGAGTGGGATAGAAATGCAATAAATAAGTAAGCATTGTTACTGAGCTTGTCCAGATTACTAAACTGTATTCTCCTAACATTTCATAGAGTCATGCTTAGAGACATGTATATAACTCCCCAGTTCCAAAACCAAGGTTCACATCACTGTCCAGCTCTCCTTCCTATCTACCCCAAACCAAAACACACCATTGCACATTGCTGCGTGTTTGGGTTTTTGTTTTTTTAAAAAAATATATATATTATTGAATAAGATATTATTTTAAAAAATACCCATTTCCTATCAAAAAGCTTTACATACATTCCAGCAACAGGACAATACAAATTGACAAACACAATTGTGACAGAAGCATAGAAAGCAAGAATTAAAAGTCCATAACTAAAATAAAGGTGAGTGAACACACTTGAAGGATGATCACTAAAGCCATAGAGAAGATTCAAAATGCTTAAGTAGATCACTCAAGGACATTAGGCCATGCATATAGTTAAGAATCAAGTAAATCATGCAGAGAACACAAAAATCCAAGATACGGCCGCTTGTCTAAGTCTACCTAGTAAGATCAGAGCTGATTTGAGAGTTCAATGCTTCTCAGCTGTCACATGGAAGATGGAGCAAGATTGTTTTCTCCTGCTCTGGAGGCTAGGACTCAAGCCAATGGCTTCAAGTAACAAAAAAGAAGAAGAAATAAATTCCAGCTAAACATCAGGAAGAACTTTCTGGCAGTAAGAGCTGTTCAACAGTGGACTCACCTTCTTTGAGATCATCATGTGTCATGGATGCTTTAGCTGAGATTCCTGCATTGAGGGGAGTTTTGGGTCTCTTCCAACTCTACAGTCCTATGATCTTACTGGTTAGAGCAGAAGGGAGTCACGCTCCAAATCATTGAGATGGCACCAGGTAGAGGAAGGTGCTTTAAAATATGCACAGCTTTGGAATGTGCACATTAATAAGAATAAGAATAATATTTTTCTTATTTATACCCCACCCATCTGGCTGGGTTGCCCCAGCCACTTTGGGTGGCTTCCAACACATACAACAACATAATAAAACATCAAACACTAAAAACCTCCGGACACATTGACACCTGGAAGCACCTTCAAACTTTGGATCAATTATTAAGAAACTCAGAAAAATCCATCTGAGGGCCAAGACAGATGTGAACTTGTTCAAATAATGTAAACAAGTACACGTGTGAATAGAAGCCTTGCGGGAATCTAGACTGGAACCATGCCATTGGGAGGGAGCACGCATCTTTCATCACACTCATGTGATCACAGGCATAAGTCACACCGGGATAGCCAATGTTGTCCAGATGCTATGGGCTACAACTCCTATCAGACCCAGCCAGCATGGTGCATGGTCAGGGATTATGGAAACTGCAGGTCAAAATATATGGAGGGCACCCCCTGGGCTATACCATAGTAGCTGACCTGGATCTGACCAGGCCATAACTGGGAGGAGGATCAATTTATTATTTGCTCCAAAGACGTGTCACCAGGAGCAAAGGGAATGCTTAGAACCCACTGGCGATCCTGACTGCTTCTCCTTCGTTTTCTTCCTTATAAGTGGACAGCTGCCATTTGCTCCCTTGAGATGCAATGCCGCACTTTGGGACAACTGTGTGTTGCACATTAGGTGGCTGACAACATATATTCAAGGGGTGAGAAATGCACGCTGTCCCTGTCCCCCAGCCCACTGCCTTAAATATCCAGGAACACACGCACACACGGACTGCCCATGACAACGACGGGCATTTTGCTAGTGGCAATATAAAAATGTGTCGAGGGAACGAGGAGCACGGCAAGGGTTAAGCCCATCCTGTAATAAGCATTTCTGTTCTGGCGCGTTGCAAGAGCCCATTAGCTCCCGCCACATTACCTCATTCATTTCTTATATGCGGATGGTTTATTTTCCCATGAGCACCCTGGCGCTCAGACATGGCTAGTATAAAGTCCCCTCCCTCTTCTCTATTTCTCTATCCATCACATTTAACACTCTGACAGTAACAGTCTATAATGTTTCTATTCTACAAAACCGCTCTGTCAACTCCGGGCTTCCAGAGCAGCAACTGAGGAAAATAAATAACATCAACGCTGTGGACGACAGCATCACAGCCTGCTTTCTGCTGGGGCTTTCAATATATTTTTATTTTATTTTTTCACAAAGGAGGAAAGGGAGAAAGCTACATGCATGGGAGGAGCAGGATCCTAACCACCTGACAGACGCAAAGGAATTTGGAAAGCACTTCAAGGGGAGATAAAAGAAGAGCATTTTCCCTGCACAACATACTCCCTTTCCCACCCTGCCCTGCTCTCTTTGCTTTTGCAGCCAGTACGGTGGACTCGCAGGCAACTCAGGGTGCCCTGTTTCCTCCTAGGAACCAAGGAACAGCAATGGCAGCTTCTGCTATTCTGGGTTCATTTCCTTACCCTTTGATGTGTAGCACTCCCTTAAGTACCGTGTATCTTTTGGAAGAAGGTGTGCCTGGGCCTGGGCTTCATTTTACTTTTAATAAATCAAAATAAAAATAATTCCTTCCAGTAGCACCTTAGAAACCAAATAAGTTTGTTATTGGTATGAGCTTTCGTGTGCAAGCACACTTCCTTCAGATACACTTTTAATAAAGCACTTAGGGTTGTTGTTTTTTGGGTTGTGTGGATTCTTCTAATAGTGCATCATCATCATCACGACCATAACCAGTACTATTATTAAATCATCCATCTGCCAAGGGTTGAAATGATTGTGAGAGGACACTGAGTTGTCAAGGAGGCATCTTTCTGCTCCATAGTTGGCCCCAGGCAGTAGGAGGCAGGACTTCCTTCCTTACATACTGACTGTGGAGTGTCTGCTTTGCATAGGCTCAAAGACAAGGTTTAGCGCAAAGGTATTTTTTTAACACCATGCATTGGTATGGTTATTGCCTCTTTTGTATTTTAATAACTGTATCTTTTTTAATATTATTTTTTATTTTTTCCTTCTGTGAACCACCAGAAGAGCACCTGCCAATAGGTGGCAATATTAATTCAGCAGCAGCAGCAGCAAGTCGTCCTGCAGGGTCTGCTATCTGAAAGAAACAACTTCTAAACTCACCTCAACCTCTGATTTTCAACATGTTCAAAGGATGAAATAGGATGAAAAAGAATTATGAATATTTAACAAAATCAGCTTTCATTTTCCATGGCTATGAGTATTTGTGTGTGCACGCAGTATGAATTAATGTGCATTTTCAAACATTTGCACCCCAAGTAATTCATTTCATAATTCATGTTTGGAAGAGGAGATGCACTGCAAAAAATTGTTAAAATACACTTTCATTCTCTTGTTCTATAGTTTACACACACACAAAGGGGTGTGGGTGTGGGTGTGTGCTGGGAAATAAAAGCTGGTCTTGCCATGGGTTGATATTCATGATACCAAATATTTCCTTTTGGTATCATGAATACCATCTCCCAATCTGGTACCAAATCAGATTGGGACCATGGCATATTTGGTTTAACTCTTTCAGTCCCATGCCATTTTCCCACCCAAAATATCTCAGCCGCTATTTTCCTCTGGAAATGCTATTCCCAGTCAGGCCACAAGCACCTGGGGACTGAGCCCTTTAGGGCCCCTTCAATATTTTGGGGGTTGGGGCCAGGCCTCTCCTATGTCCGTGAAGCGCAGAGCCAAGCACAACACGGCTCCAGCGGCCAGCTCCTTCTCCTCTTCCTCCAGCTGCAGAGGGGAAGGATGGTCAAAGCAGCTTCTTGCTGGTGGCAGCGCCAGGAGGAGGCAGAGAAGGAGCTGCTGGCCATTGAAGCTGCATGGCCGTCGCATTTGGCTCCACCCCTAGCTCCTCGTGACATCACAACATTGGCCCCCAAATTGGCCTTGCATTCTGGCACCCCTGCTCCTAGTAAAGAGCATCTTGCGGGGAAATAGCAAAGCTTGGAGTCATAGTTATGTCATGTGTAAAATAGGGAGCAAGTGATGGAACAAGAAGGCTGCACAAGCAGGGGGGTTATCCCTTGTCACACTCACTCACAGCCCCTTGCAAACACAGCCAGGATGCTAGCACCGAAGAACTGTGACCTGCCATTAATGCGAAATCAGCTGACACCACAGCAGCCAGCCCAAAGAATGGGTCGGGAGGCAAGCAGTCAGAAGGGTTATCTAATGCTAGCTTCATTCTAATTGAGTTGGTACCATATGTCACCCTGCAATAACATCGCAAGCAGTGTGCAACTGAATACATATTTAATTCACATAATGGGTACAACAGTAGAAGTAATCAAGGCAGTTTGCCATAAGCCATAAAGAAATGTAGCTTGTTCCCTATCAAGAAACATTCAGCACTTAGGGGGAAACTGTATCACCAGAAAAGGGAGAATTGCATCACTGGAAAGAGCTAAAAACACCCAGCAGAGATTAAAGCCAAGGACCTGATCTGGCATGAATGAAAATCAATGGGAGAATATTGTTGACAAATCGTTAGCCCTCTCAATATAATTAACAGTAATGGATTTATTGGCAGGATCTTAATGATTTTCATGTTAAATAGAAGCCCAGAATTTTCCTCATCCGGTCAGTCCATAGGGTCATCCTGAAGTGGAGGTTTCACCCTTTTCCTTACACAATCCAGCCAGTTCCACTTGGCAGTGCTGTACTTAAGAGTGGCAGCTGACATTAAGCCAGTGGCTCCTCCCCTTCATTTCTTTCTGCAATGAGATGATTAATATGATTGTGAAATGCTCATCAATTTCTTTGGACAGATGAGCCGGCATTTCCATTAAAGTCCTATTAATGCGCAGGAAACACAGCTGCGGACAGGTTAGCGTGGGGGAAAGTTCCAAAATGAAGTTGTGGGACAGCACCCCCAGGTCTGAAACAAACGCAACCCAGTGCTTCCGCTCATTAAGGCTTCCACCACCAACATGTTTTGATATATATTTCATGAGGATAAACAAACATTCATTTCACTTTAGTGAGGTGCTTTGCTGTAACATATCATCAGCCCAGCCAGCAATGAGGGGACATTAATTTCAATTCTGGTGTTTAAACACTTTGGCGAGGCCAATCATTCATTCCTGGCTTAGCCCTCCAAAGCCCCCAGGAGACGCCAGGGCTGCCCCCTCCCCCTGCCAGCATCACATTATTCCAACCTGGGAAGGCTTTTGCCATTCAGACTGAGCAGAGGACAAGAGATAAGTTGTCCCTAGGTCGAAGAGAAAGAAGAGTCGAAGAAGACAAAAAAGAACCAGTTGTTTTCCATATTCTAATATGAATGGAATATTAAAATATACTGAGGGGATCTGTAATTCTAAGCCAAAGGCCAGGACAAATAAGTAGGTAGGCAAGCCAAGGCCCACTGAAATCAATAGGATTTGCCTGCAAATATTGAAAGTGCCTTGCTGTATACCTACAAAAAGCCCACCGGAACATAAATTCCACATTAAGATCATCACTAATTATTTGAGACGTTGTTCTTGAATCACAACTAGACCTCCACCACCCTATTTAATAGACTCTCTGGGATTGGGGACATAATGGTATCCATAGATTTTGATGTGATGATACCCCAGCTAAGTTTTAGTAGTGGCAAGGAGAATCTAGAAGTGGATCACAATGTGCAAATTATGCATTCACAGAACATCCAAAGCATGTTCAAGTGCTTCCACGAAAGAATGACAGGAAACAGAAGCAGTCCTTTATCCAGCACACAATTTTATTTTAAAATGTAGAATCCTTGGGGATTGATAGCACTGAACTCTGGAACTGGAAGGAGGTTGTAACCATGAACTTAGAAGTGAACTACCCTGGCCTTTTTATGCATTGTTTCAAGATCCTACCAAGCTTCAGGCCCAGATCATAAAAAAGATTGCTCCAATATCCCAATTCCCTTTTTCTACCACTGCAGACATGCATTTCTATTTCCTGCCCCCCAAAATTTATCAGCCTTCAGGGATGCTCTGCTAAATGGCAGAGTCTCAAGTGCACAAGTACTACCTAGGTCATGGTGTTTTTGATGGTCCAAAAATTATTCACTCACCAGACTTGTCACAGTGAGCACCAACCTTCTCCTTGGGAAGAATGATCAAACCCCAGCATACCTCCTGAACTTGGGAGTTGGAGAAAAGAGATGGCCTCAGTTACACTACGCTCTGAAAGTGCTCCAAGCACCTTGGAAGAATGATGCAACACGGGCAAGCTTCAAGATCATCCCTGATCTCACAGTGTACTTCAGAATCCCAAGGTGATGTCAGGGACAAGACTCGTGAGTTGTAGAGTCCCGGCAATCACAAAAAGTAACTGGCTATTAAGGGGTGGGGGGTGGAAATGAACTCTGCTTGCATATATACGCAAAAGTCCTTCATTTCAAATTATGGCATAATTTAGAGATTGCAGGCTTCACCAGCACCGTAGACCCCTCCCCTGCATGCAAGTATGCTCTATCCAGGGTAGTTGTGAACCATAGGAACTACAATTCCAGTTTTCCCAACTGGGCATATGAATATAAGGGAGCCACTGGGGCCTGAAAACCTGTAATGCCCTTCAGCCAATGAACCTACCAGCCCCTAATGCCTCCAGAAATAGCTTCAAGGTCGGGGAGCGGGGAGCCTAATTTGCACCCTGAAGGCTGCTGCACAGTCCCCACCTCCTTCAGATTAGGACCCTGGACATATAGCTGCCCTGCCAGGAAAATAATCTAATTACTTTGGATTACATTCAAAGCATATGTGTTCATGTGTGCCCATTATTATTTTTATGCCCCCAAGTTCCATCTGGCGTTCCCTCCCACAAATTCCTTTCCTTTTATTCCCATCTTCAGTCCCTAGACAATGAAAATAAATTAATAAATCAGTTTCTTTTCTTTTCTTTAAAAAAAACCCGGAGTCTTGAAAGCTGATGAAATTATGCAAAGTAAATAGATGTGGGTTTATATCTGCATGATTTATCTTGAGTGCCAAAGACAGGTTTCCTTAATGCAGAGCACCTGTTTATATTTCACATTCTACATGACATATAAATGTAAAGAAGAGATGCATTTTCATATGTACCTATCAAGTAAAGCAGGTCAGCTGAGGCATATGCAGACTCTGCCTCCTTCCCTCCCTCTGTGTGTGTGTGTGTGTGTGTGTGTGTGTGTGTGTGTGTGTCAGAGAGAGAGAGAAAGAGAGAGGGAGATTTTTTCCTCACTTTTTGATGTGCCTGAAAATAACTAGATATAGGTTTTAAGGGTAAATCGGGAAAATTTGAAATTAGCCAGTGCAACAGAAAGAGGGATTGAAAAGTATGATACACATAGAGCATACATGTTTAAATATATAGGGTGCAGTTGTAGCAGACAAGCAAAAATCTGGTGGAAAGCATTAATACTCCAGGAATCTCCAGAAGCGAGCCTGACTGCAGACACTTAAGCTCTCGGCTCTGCCATTAAAGCTGGAGCCTAAATTATTGATCCCTTGCCTTGATCAGCATAACAGTCACGTCCCCGGAATCGAGATCTAAGTACACTGCGGTCCCTGTGCTGCAGCCACTGAAATAATTAGGAGAAATTCTCATTAAAGGAGAGTGAAAGGTTCAGAGATGGAGACAGAGTAAGGGGTCTGGGCGAGTGTTTAATGTGTTCCAACAGGGTCGAGGGATTGCTCAGATCAAATCCCCGCACAGGGCTCTGGGGCGGGGGGGGGGGCGGGGGTGGAGATGTCAGTTTATCAAAACGAAAAGTACAAACGGACAGAAAGCTATTGCTGAATTCACACCTAAATATAGTCGCACAGAGTGGGAAAGAGACAAAGAGAGAGAGGGAATGTGAGGGAAAGGGACTAAAAATAAATAAAAAGGAAATTAATAATGGAAAATCCATCATGTACTCCTTTGAGTCTAATTTATTCATCCTTTAGAAATGCAAGGGAACTCGCGGAGGGGGGGGGATGGGACAAAAAGCAAACGGACTGAATTGCCCACACGACTGTGAATTCAGACCTCACAAACCTTAGCACAATGTAGAAAGGCAGGCACACACACAGATACACACATGCCACTTGCCAATTGGTAGGATCAGATTCTCCCTAGTGAATTCACAGAACTGTCCTCCTCGAAGAAACACACAGGCTTGGAATGCAAGGACTGCTCAGTACCAACACAGAAACCAGTGTCACACGGACACACACATACAGCCTGCCTCCCCCCCCCCCCAAATGGGGCAGGAGAGGGAGGGCAGGAAAGATGAAGCAAATGATGAAGTGGACATGAATAAGACATTTGGATAAATGCGAAACTTGGGCCCACCCACCCCCTCTACCTCCCTTCCATCAAAGTTTCCCCATATATTGAATGTCAACACACACTGCAATTTAAAAGAAAAATTCAATCTCACTCAGCTAATCAGAGTGGTTAGAGAGACCATTAACACAAACTCTGGGAATATCAGAAATTGATTGTTCTTTTTCTTACGAGATTGCAAGAGCTGCCGGCTGAGGGGCTACATAGGATTTGGCAGAAGGCCTGAAATATTGTAGGATCGCCAGGCACACAGATGCCATGACAGATCCCCACGGCAGAAGGCCTCGGGTGCACCAGTGAGACACGCCACCAGCAGAGCTGGTCCACCTGCAAAAGGGCTGAATCTGCTCTCAGCAGCCACAGGCACTTTTCCAGGGACAGAACACTCCTGGCACAATAGCCATGCTCCCAGGGGACCCCAGGAAGAAGAAGAAGAAGAAGAAGAAGAAGAAGAAGAAGAAGAAGAAGAAGAAGAAGGAGGAGGAGGAGGAGGAGGAGGAGGAGGAGGAGGCGGCGGCCAGGCCATTACTTGAATGGGGACAGCAAGGCTTTTGGGGAGTGAAGAGGTAAATAAAAGGGGGGGTGGAGAGGGGGAGGAAACCCTGATCTCATCTTAAAATTCACTTAATGTTCTCTTACTCACACACACACATTTTTGTAAAGAACGACTGATCCTGCGCGAAAGTGAGGAGGGGGAAAATACTCAACTAGCCTGAGTCTGAACTCTGTGGTGCTTTCCCCACACGCCGAGGGGGTCACTCAGCCCCACGTGCTGGCAAGATCTCTGCTGGCAAAGGTGGGGCCCCCATTCCAACCAGTGCTAAGCAACTTAGCCCTGCGGGATCACAGCCCAGATTTATGGAGCAGAACAAACAGAACATTGGTCCATGCAGTAGTTATCCTGATTGATTCAGGTTTCCTTGGATGGAAGGACCTTTTCCCTTTCCTAGTTTAGGGGTATACTCTGGATTCAAACTGGGGGGGCCCGGCACTGAAAACATACAATAGGAGTCCTCTGCAGCCGCTGTGCTCATGGTGTCCATGACTGAGTCACTTGAGGCTGGGTCGGAGTATGGGGTGTATGAGTGGGGGGAGCAAAATGCCCCATGAGATCTCTGACTGTAGGCTTTATATCCTGGGAGCTCCCTATGTATCCTATTTCCCCTGGGTGGGATTTAAAAATCTGTTCCTTTGCTTCCCCAAAGCATGGGTGTATTTGTGACTTTTGTGCCATTCTTGCATTTTCTACCTGTGTGTTTTCCCCAGGCTGAGCATGCCTTGTATGTGTCAGCCATTTCCTCGGCACAACAACAGCATCCCTGGCATAGAGTAAAAATAGGATTATTCTGTCAGTTAAGGCAGCAGAAAATTAGTGGTGGATGCATTTGTGTAAGGGTGTGAAGAAAACCAGTGGTGGACAATAATTATGTTAGCAATATAGCTAAGTGCACTACCTTTTTTTGGAAGAAGAAAAAAGAAATGGGGGGGGGGGTTGAAGATGAAACAGGCCTTTCCATCCCCCTCTCTTATTTTGAGAAGCTGGAAATACTTAGCATGAACATCACATCTCATAAGATGCACCACATCATTAAATGTCTTGGGCTGGTGCAGCGGGGAAGAAGAATGCAGGATGTCACCAACTGATAGGGGAGAATACTCTGAGGTTATTTATTAGAGGATACTTCATCCAGAAATAGCATTTTTGCTGTTTGCATTAGCTATTCTGCTTGCCTGCTTAGCCCTAGTGAAACCATAATGGCAGAAATACTCCAGCAATTCAGCACTGTCCAGCTCATCTAACTGCAGCCCTGAACCCCACCCCCACAATACTTACAAACCCTTCCTTGGCACAATTACCCTTTCATTCAGTAGCTCCTCTGACCCTTCCTGCCAAGTTTGGCATCTTGGGAGACTTTGCATTCCACATATCCACTCAACCATACTTCCAATATTTAACACTCTAATACAAAACCAGAATTTCCAAAATTTCCAAATGACCAGAATTATTGCCATCTGTTAGGCCACTGTGAGAGCTGAATGCTAGACTAGATGGGTCTCTGATCTGATCCATCAGCACTGTGTTTATGTTCTTGTGATTCTTTAACATCCCATTCTGGATTACATATCATTAATATTTGTTTATTTTTTAAAAGATGGCTCTAGCCAACCACACTTACAACTCCAGTTATTTTCAGCTTATGCACTGATCCACACTCTCTTCTGGCATTTGTCAGTTCATTGTTCAAAACTGAGGGGTCCAAAGATATCTTTATCAAAAGGATCCAAAACACAAGAAGTTGGCTGAACATCTCCAAGGATTCTGCCCACAAACTCAGGGCAAACAAGTTGAAAGTTATCCCATAAAACGTGGCAACTGGAAGCCTCAGAGTCCTTCAAAACCACTGCTGAGAAAGTCCATGGGGATTCCAGAGACTTTTATCTGAAAAATGCTGAGGTCACAGAGGGCTTCTGAGCATTCCTCCATTTCTTTCTGACGTTGCACTTGAAACAGGTCCTTCATAACCTAGAACAACTTCACTCAGGTAGAGGCAATGGTGACCACCCTCACCTTCACAGACCAGGAACAACTACCATCTCTTAGCTGTGTTTTATCCTGCCCATTACAAGTCTTCCTCCATCATCACTAGAGGTGCCTACCTACTTCATTCTGTAGAAAAGATGCCCACTCCCCACTGCTCTTTATCCTTCCAGATCTCAGGGATGCAAACCAGATTAGCACACTGATCTAGGATTAAATTATAGCACAGGCATGGCATTAAAAAGAAAGATGGTAAGACCAAAAGTGAGATTGGTTATGCTCCCTTAAAGTGCAACGCTGCTCTAGGGGTGTTTTCTTCATTTTATAACTTCATTAATATGAAAAATAAAATAGAATTGTTTCTTAAAAAAGAATTGTGGTGCCCACAACTGGACACAGTATTCCAGGTGTGGTCTGACCACGACAGAAGAGTACAGCACTATTACAGTGGTACCTCGGGTTACATACGCTTCAGGTTACAGACTCCGCTAACCCAGAAATATTACCTCAGGTTAAGAACTTTGCTTCAGGATGAGAACAGAAATCGTGCTCTGGCGGCGCGGCAGCAGCTGGAGGCCCCATTAGCTAAAGTGGTGCTTCAGGTTAAGAACAGTTTCAGGTTAAGAATGGACGTCCGGAACGAATTAAGTACTTAACCCGAGGTACTTAACCCTCCAGCACAGTTCTTATAATTCCCCATCGTGGAATTCTTAGTTTTTATCAGCAATACAAATCTTTTTGGACCTTGGTTTCCCCGTCCTTGTCTTGGAAGGTTTACAGTAGGGGGGGGGACTGACTTCCTTTTTGGATCCCCCCCCGCTCGTGTCCAATTCAAAAAGAAATTCCTTTTTTCCTCCTTTTAAACCCAGCTTCCAAATTACTCACGGGTTGTTGTTAAAAAGTCCGAATTTTCAATGGAAGAAGTCAGCGCTCTCCGCCGGATGGCATGCGGCTGCGCTCGGCAGGGATAGCAGAGGACTCAAAGCACCACGCTTCTCCCCGGCACCCGATCCGTAGCCTTTAAAAAGGCTCCTTCACGAGTCGGGAGGGCGCTGGCGGTGCCAGCCGAGTCTCCATGTCCACGGCCCTCGTGGCCGTGGTTTTTAAGGGTCCCCGCATCGCCGGTGCGGTAGGACCCAGCCCCTGCCGAGCAGGCTCCCTCCGGAGCTCGGAGGGAGTCCGCCATTCGGCGATGGCGCCAACCCGGAAGTCCCACTGTACTTCCCTTGACCTGGATACTATACTTCTGTTAATGAAGCCTAGAATAGCATTATTATTTATGCATGCTGTGTCACACTGTTGACTCGTTTGAAGCTTGTGGTCTACTGTGACCCAAGCCATGTGTCCCCCATCTTACATTTGTGCAGCTGGTTCTTCCTGCCCTACATTTGTCACTATTAAAATTCATTTTGTTCATTTGGGCCCAGTTCTCCAATCTGCTAAGGTCATCTTGAATCCCAATTCTGCCTTCTGTGGCATTAGGTACACCTCCTGGTTTGGTGTCATCTGCAAATTTGACGAGGATCCCCTCAATTCCTTCATTCAAGTCATTATAAACATGTTGACAAACAATGGGCCCAGGACAGAAACCTGTGACACTTCACTTCTTTCCAGGATAAGGGGCCACTGAATAGTACAATTTAACATTAAATGTTAAATAGTAGCAAATGAATTTTGGCAGATGCAAGCTGGGAATCCTTTGCTTGTCAGATGTATACAGTTCCTCATACCTGTGAAATAATTCAAATCCTTTCCTGCATACTTTTGCATGATCCTCTCTTCTCTCATACTATCCCTTCACCATATTTTACCAGTAGCCTTGCTTACTTCAACCTCTCTCCCTCTCCATGCTACTTCTAGGGGGGAATTGGAGGGAAGCTTGCAAGATCCCCTAAGGCTCAGACCTTGAGACACAGCATCAGAGTCCGGGAGCTAAAGAGTGGTGCCTCTCTGATCGGGAGGGGATCAAATGGGGTGTGAGAGAACCCAGGGAAGCCTGGCAATGTGAGTTGCGGGAGTGTCTGGCAACTGCAGTGTATAACTGAGACAGGCGAGTGAAACATTCCAGTGATGAGCGAAGGTTCCCCTTTCCAATTTGCTTATGTCACTAAACTCTTGAACCTTATCTAAATGAGTTCATGGCTGAGGCAACATTTCAACCAGGGACTCCTTGGCTCAAAGACACTTTTTAATATGAATGTATCTCTGCATCCATTCAACTTACTATGTATTTTGGAAAGTTGTTTGTATGTTTGTTTTGCATTTGGAAACCTCTTAAGATATCGTAACCAAATTTTGCATTATGGCTCCTGAGATGGAGAAGCAGTTTTTCATCTTTGGATGCCGCTGAGAATAAAGATGGCAGACTGAACTGCACTCATTTTAACCACAGATTTTTTGGTTTGCTAGAATTCCGAAGCAACGCCAGAAGCAAAGCTACTGGTACACAATAAATTGTGTTTTGTTTGATTCAAATAGTACCACTCTATTCTGCCTTGGTCATAACCATACCTGGAGTACTGTGGCCAGTTCTGGGCACCAGGAGGGCAACCAAGATGATCAAGGATCTGGAAACCAAGCCTGATGAGGAATGGCTGAGGGAGCTGGGGATGTTTAGCCTGGAAAAGAGGAGACTAAGGGGAGATAAGATAGCCATCTTCAAATATCTAAAGGGCTGTCACATGGAAGGTGTAACAAGATTGTTTTCTCCTGCTCTGGAGGGTAGGACTCAAATTAATGGCTTCAAGTTACAAGAAAGGAGATTCTGATTAAAGATCAGGAATAGCTTTCTGATGATAGGAGCTGTTTGACAGTGGAACATACTGTCTTGGAAGGTGGTGGACTCTCCTTCCTTGAGGTTTTTAAGCAGAGGTTGGGTAGCACCTGTCCTGGATGCTTTAGCTGAGATTCCTGCATTGCAGGGGGTTTGGACTAAATGACCCTTTGGGTCTCTTCCAACTCTACAATTCTATGATTCCCCTCTCTCTGTTTCTCTCTCATTCATATATATATATATATATATATATATATATATATATATATATATATTCTCAGTCCGTTCCAGGAAAGTATGTGCATCTATGCTGAACAAAAACTGAGAAGACGGAGGTTCTCCATGAGCAAACTTCCCCTATTAAGTTACCTTTAAGAAGGTCAGCATTTTTGCCATGCTCACCCAAAGACTGCTGTGTGTGTGTGTGTGTGTGTGTGTGTGTGTTTGTGCTGCCAGCATTTTTTCCCGTTTCATTAAAAGGGGGTCCTCTTTCCACTTAGCCCAATCAATGGGACAATCAATATAGTTTGTTCTAGAGATCCTTCCCTTACAATGAGAGTTCGTAACCTCCAGGCCATCCAAAATAGTTCTGCCCACCGGCTCCTCAAGGATGCAGTGCAAAATGAGCTTTCTTTGCAGCCCACACTGCCACCTAGAAGGCTCTATGATAAGCGCTGGCCAGTGTTTGGTCAGTTTTGGTGCAATGCTTCTGCCACTTATTGCACTCTAGTCATCATCCAGCTTGTCATGCATTATGGAGTGTTGTTATTTATCAGTTCTGTTATTAGGTTTTATATTGTTCCATAGCAACACTTTTGAGCAATTCACAAAAAGCAAAACTGAATAATAGTAAGCTGCAAGCAAGAATAAAAAGCAACTCTTTTCATACCCACATCACCGAAGGCAAGAATGAGAGTCAAGAATTAATATCCAGATTTAAATTTCCATCAACTTCAAATAAACGCTCTCTGAAATTAACCTGCTCGCTGAAAAGCTAGTAAGGAATTTTTCAAATTCACATTTTTCATGCTGCCCAAAACTATGAAAGTCGGAAGTGCAGATTATATTTTGTCACTTCTGAGAAGACACCAAGTGCCTCTTCCCTTCCCCTCTGTACACTTTCAAATATGGTGCTTGGGGATGGGAGGAAATCCACTCATTTTCCGCTTCACCAAAGTTAATGATGTACATCAGGCTGTGCACCTCCATCCCCATCATGTCTCTCTCCCTCAGGCTCTTCTGCTCCCCAATCTATCTGGAGTCTGCTTGGACATCACCACACTGAGACAAGCTGCAGCAGGTGGGTGAAACTAGGAAATGAAACCACCAGCCACAACTTTCCACCTGTAGGATAGCTCTCAGAAATGATGTTCCTCCTGAGTCTCTGGCTCAAGAAAAAAATGGCCCAGGTAAACTACTTGAGGGAAAGGTGAAGCACGACAATCTTTTGAAATCCAAGTCAGCCACTTTCTTAATCAGGGTCACTTCTATAATGTGTAGGGTCACTTTAGGGTGCTCAGTTCAGGGTTACCTTTAACTTCATAAAACAGCCTATAATTTATGCTCACGGAGATCTCCTCCCCAAAAAGACCATGGACAAACCTAGCAACTGCTGTTTGTACAAGGTCACAGGAAGGCTGCCACAGATAATGAATTGGGCACCTTGCAGTTGCTGCATGTTGTGGAGGGCACACTTGGCCTCATGACGGGGGAACACAGCACTTGAACCAAGGCAGGGCATGCAACCAGGGTTCTAGAGGTGAACGGGCAGTGCTGTAACCCCTTGTGGAGTGGCTGACACTGAACATCTTTCTGCTGTTTGGCCTTGGCACTGCCAGGGCCAGTTGCCGTGTGCCAGCATGGCAGCAGCCAAGGCCCTCAGCTTGTTAGACTGAAAGAATGTGCCGTTTTAATTAATGATATGTAAATATCCTTGAATGGGCTGCATTTGCATATTAAGAGAGATTTGCGGAATCTGCGGAGTAATATATTTTAATTAAGGATTAATTAAAAATAATGGGAATTTCATTTCGCCTGGCAGAATCCGTTTAGATCTTAGCACACGTCTGCTCACGAGTCTGGTCCGACTACTCGGCATCCCACGTCCTGCAGCTGAGCCCACCTCTCCCGTGTTTATCCTTCAACACCCGGGTCTCAAACAACAAAATGGCACCAAAAGGGGGGCAAGCAGCCAAAGTATCCTCCCTGTGCACCTCCTTGGTGTGATTTCCAGGCTGGTTTTGGTACGTGGGGTGTTTTTTTTAATCGTAAAGTAAGTAAATGGCTCTGAGACACGGAACACTAGTTGTGTTGGCAATTATGTTAATGGGATGCTATTAGGCTATGATTCTATATGAGCAATTGGGGAGAAGAAATGCCTTACTGAGAGAGAATGATACAACAGACGTCTGTCTTATTGATATAGCTCCAATGGAGCTTTCTGCATAATTACACTCGGCCACTTTCCATGGGTGGGGGAGAGGCCCTAACCACTGAGTGCTACATGGGAGCTAAGACACAAGAATGGAGTCCAGCAGCATCTGGAGGGCCACAAGCTCCCCGTCCTTGCACTAATGCCACATGTATGTCAAATGCATGGCCGCCATTGGCCTGTTGTCAAAAAGAGCTGTGTAACAACAACAGCAGCAGCAGCAGCAGCAACAACAACAACAACAACTACATGCCACCCATATGACTGGATTCCCCCAGCCAATCTGTGTGGCTTCTAACAAATTAAAACACAGTAAGACATCAAACATTAAAAAACTTTCCTGACCAGATACAGTGGTACCTCGGGTTACATACGCTTCAGGTTACAGATTCTTCAGGTTAAGAACTTTGCTTCAGGATAAGAACAGAAATCATGCTCCGGTAGCACGATGGCAGCAGGAGGCCCCATTAGCTAAAGTGGTGCTTCAGGTTAAGAACAGTTTCAGGTTAAGAACGGACCTCCAGAACGAATTAAGTACTTAACCCGAGGTACTACTGTAGTTGTTTATTTCCTGACATCTGATGGGAGGGCGTTCCATGGGGCAGGCACAACTACCAAGAAGGCCCTCTGCCTGGTTCCCTGTAGCCTCACTTTTCTCAGCTTAGGGCATTAAAAGTCAGCACCAACACTTTGAATTGTGCTCAGAAACATACTGGTAGCTGCTCCCTGTCATTAGTCTGGTCACTAGTGAGAAAAATTAACTGCTCATGCTCAGAGACATGCTCAAGGATTCTGGAGCTGAGTCTTGGTTCAGCTCACATCATACCATCACCATCTAGACTTGGAAAAGCATTGCACACTTAGGTCCAGGTAAAATCCTGATGGGAAACATTCTGCCCCACTGAACAGTCAAAACTGCCTTATTATCATGGACTGGCCGGATGCAGCAGAGCGGTGGGCGGCATCAGCTGGGAAATCCCCAGAAAATCCCCAGAAGAAGAAGGCTCAGAGCCAGGGGATTGGTGGTGGGACAACGATGAGTGGCCAGAGGGAGAAGAGGGAGGAGGAGGTGTCAAAAGCTAAAGTGGCAACAGGGTTTAGTGAGCAGCAAGAGGCTGTGGCAGAGAGCAGTCAAGAATCATAGGCAGAAGCAGAGGGGGGGGTCAAGGGACAGATATGATGCAGGGTGCTGAAGAAGCCAGGGAACCTCCCCCTCCTGCTGTGAGCAGCTCTCCTCCCCGCTGCTCTCTCTCCACACAGAGAAAGGAAGAGGCCAGAGCAAAGAGTGACAAGATGACCAGGGACCTGGGAAGGAGACTTAGAGAGCAGTGGGAAGGTGGAGACCTTCAGCTCTCGCAACTTCATTGGGGCAAGAACTACTGGGAAGAGCTGCTGTGATCACTAGGCCTGCGATGTTTTGGTTTAACTTCACTGACACCAGGTGTTTTATTGCTGATCTTCCCCTGACTCCAGCTCTTGACACTTATCCTGGATCAGATCATAGGTTCATCTAGCCCAATATTGTTAATTGTGACCGGCAGGAGAAATTTGCTAAAACATCAGATCTGAGATCTGTCTCTTTCCCAGCTACTGGTAATGTTGGTGATTCAGTCTGGAACCGTCTGCAAACATAGAATGCACTTTTCCAGGAAGCTACAACCCTTAAGAATGTAAGATGAACCTGCTGGATCAGGCCCACGGCCGATCTAGTCCAGCATCCTATTATCAATGGCCAACCAGATGTCTGTGGGAAGCCTGGAAGCTAAAACAGGACATAAACGCAGCAGCACTCTGCCTAGCTGCAATTCCCAGGAACTGGTTTTCAGAGGCAACCCTTCTCCACTGAACTTGGTCAGCTAGGCAAAACAGAAAGTACCCTGCAATATGGCTTGACATTTACAACCTGCAAGCTGATAAAGTAGTCTTAGTTGAAAGACCCTTGCTGGCAGGCAGGCTTGCTGTAATAGGAATCGAAAAAAATATTTCATGATCCTAAAATGCAGCAACAGACCTTTTTAAGGCCAGCTCTGGATATAAATGGAAAAGTATTTTAGATTCCAGTATGCTTGCTCAAAATGTCCAAGAGCTTCAGATTTTTCTAGTCCTATACTGCGGCTTGTTATATACCAAAATCCTTCCCCAGTATAGCAGGGGTAATGTCACTCACCTGGATGCTAGAAGGACAAATGAAATTTTCTAATACTTGGTTTTTGAAAAACTATGAAAATGCAACTTTGAAAGGAAATTCTTACCGCTTGAAAAATGGGTTCCATGATCAAATTTTTTCTAGTGGGTTCTGGAGTTCAAGATCTGTAAGATGTGCACTGCTAGAACTCTTCCTGGCATTCATCAAGGTGGATATGGAAAATCTGGAGGTTGAAATCCAGCCTCCAACTGGAAATAAAAGATGCACTTCCAGAGAAGTGGGTCAGGCCAATACAAACTAGCAGGGAACAAGGAAACACAAAAGAACCCAATGTGATTCCCAAGAGTGAAGCCCTGCAGGGCAACTGAATGCAAAGGGGATGACTTGGGAAGCTAGGAACCTTAGATAGCGTCCAGTCTAATCACGAGCACCCTCCAGATCTGAGCTAAAGAAGCCTGTTATCACTTGTCAGCAACACAGGGCTTGGAGCTTCCTTTAATCGTCTCTTTCGGACCATATGTGCTCCTGCTGCCTGCAGCAAAGTATTACTGACAAGCCACTGCACTGAATTCCCCTGGATAGCTCTTATCCATGCCATGCACACCAGGAGGGGCAAATGCAAATGCTAGCTGCATGCCTACATCCAGAATGGGAAACATAAGCAGAGACCACATACACAGGGCTAATAGTATCTGGCTTGGAAATTGGAAGCAAAGGGTTCAAGGCCTACTTCTCTCATTGCCTTGTTGTGTGGTCTTATGCATATCACTCATTCTCTGCCTCAGTTTCCAAAACAGAAAAGCTGAGCAGCAATCTTCCACAGAGGATTCAAAAGCAGCAATGCCAAAGGCAGGTAAAGGTAAAGGTAAAGGACGCCTGGATAGTTAAGTCCAGTCAAAGTCAACCTTGGGCTGCAGCGCTCACTTCGCTTCAGGATGAGGGAGCCGGCGTTTGTCCACAGACAGCTTTCTGGGTCATGTGGCCAGCATGACTAAAACGCTTCTGGTGCAACAGGACACTGTGACGGAAACCAGAGCACACGGAAATGCCACTTACCTTCCCATTGCAGTGGTACCTATTTATCTACTTGCACTGGCCTGCTTTTCAACTGCTAGGTTGGCAGAATCTGGGACAGAGCAACAGGAGCTCACCACCGTTGCGGGGATTTGAACCACCAACCTTCCAATTGGCAACCCCAAGAGGTTCAGTGGTTTAGACAACAGCGCCACCCGCGTCCTGCTAAAGAAATTACAGAGTGCTGAATTCTAAAACCAGAGCCCCACTACTCTTAAAGTATCAGTGCCAATCAGAACTGTGCTATACAGGAAACAAAAACAGCTAGAATCAACCCTAGTTGAGTCTCAGTTCTAAAACAGAATGAGTAGGGAGGAAGATATTTTAAAAAGGGATACGAGGAAAATAAAAGGTTATAGGACAGCCTATAAACCCAAATAACCCTTTGCAGCTTTACTCTTTGGGACTTGGCGGGTTTCCATGTTTTGTGACCTACATTGAGTAAAGAGGTTAAAGCAAAAGAAAGGGATATTGATTTCCATGGGGGTTTCTGAATTTTTCACTATCTAATTAATCAGGTAATTAGCTTATTGCTATCAACAAGTAATACCACCGAGACTCAACTCAGGAGTCTTGAGCTTTGTCCATTCCCAGGCCTGATTTAAATGGGACCAAAAACAACAACATCTCACGCCCTTTATCTATGCAGCAATTCATGTGCAGCCTTAAACACCTTGCTTCATGTACAGTGTTAAGCATGCCAGAGATTCATGAAACAAGTGTGCGTTTCTAATCCCACATCCAGAATAACTGAATGAATGTCCTTTTTGCAAGTGAGGCCAGGCACATGAAATACCTTATGTGGGCATATTTCCACGCACATGTAGTATTACATTTCTAACTGGGCATGTCTCTGATTGCAGTGCAATTTCTGGATGATGCGCTCCCCTGTTTTAGGTAATGTGGTTAGTTGATGATCATTCGATTGGGCGGGGGGGCTTAGAACAAAAAATTCAAAGCCAAATTTCATCCCAGGTTTTGGACTCATCCATACTTTTGGGCGGTCCTGTGCCTAGAAAGCTTGGGTCTGAGCGGTTTTCCCCTTCCCCCACTCCTTGCCCAGAGAAAATCCACTCTTTAGTGCTAAATCAGAACAGATGTCAATCCAGAGAAAACCCAAATTGCCTGTGGAAGAGCCCTTTGTTTACTCCCTCTCCAGCTGATCTGCATGGGTCAGCTGAGGGGGTGCTGTTGCCTGTGTGAGAGCGCAAAAGAGGGGGGGCACACCCATCACTGCCAGGCAGGCCTGTGCAGCGGAGGGGGCAGCAGGGCAGTGTTAGAAACTGAGATATGAAAGCTAGGAGCTAAATGGCACCTTAAACCTAGGTTATAGGCGCCACAACGGAATGTCAAGGCGCACTTTTTTTAATAACAATAATACAAAGCTGAAAATGAGTGAACTGCAGCTAAACCTATTAGCTTGCTTGGCGCTGCAGCAATCTCTTGAAAGTCGAGCGGGTAGGAATTTCTCATCCCATGCCCTCAGTGCCAGCAGTGGCAGCTTTAATCTGAAAACTTAGGGGCAGTACTGCGCCCAGAGCTCAGACACTGCTCGCGCTAATGAAATGCCCTGTTGCAAAATGCGCCTAGAACAATGGGAGTTTTGAACGCTGCCGCAGGGTATACTTACCCTGGGCCTTGGAGGGCTAAGTTGGCGGGGGGCCCTGCCAGGGACCAGCTGCTTTTTCGTTTATAAATTTATTCTAACAAGACTCCCGCCCTAGGCCTCAGACAAGCTCTGCACAGGTCTGGGGGCATGTGACCCCCCCCCCCCCAAGGCTGATCAAGACCAAAAAGGGTTAGCAACTCTAGTGCTATCAAAATATGAAGTTTTACTAAGTGCTATTTTATTATTCAATGGATTGTCAAACATATTCTCACAAAATAAATCTGTCATATTTATCATACACCCCCCACACCTCTTTGGAAATCGCAGAATAGCTCCTGTGGGGCTTCCGGCCAGTTGACTATCCAGGAACCAACCGTGCAGAAACCTGACCAGTTTTAACAATCTAACAGCATCAAGAGAATTATTCCACTAATGGGAACCGTGACGCCTTTCCCATTAGTGGGGAAAACCCCACTACAGTGCATCACACATCAGTCAGGATAAAGATCACTCCTTCTCAATATGCTCCATTGCTGGGGATAAACGTATGAGTGATGGAACAGAAAGGCAAAATAGATGGCTCAAGCAAGTGAATCAAACTACATACTAGAAGAGAAGGAGAACACGCATATTTGAGAACCAATCTGACCTGCAGAAAAAAAAAGCTTTCTGGTGCCAGCTGTGTGAGATCCCTTGGGCTAGCTCACACACTACATTTTCTAGCAATCCTGGTTACAAATGCAAATTGATTGCTAATTGCAAAATATGAAAGTATGAAACATGCAAATACAATAAGGTGTACTAGTAAGTAAGTAAGTAAACCTGGAGACAACATCCTGATGTTTATATTTAAAATTATTCTTTAAAAATGTTATCCCCTCCCCAACACCAATAACAACACCCCCCCCCCCGCCCCCTGGAACATGAAGTAAATGGCCCAGATTTTTATTTTTCATTCATTCATTTGTATTTTCTGTTTGTGTGCGTTCATTTAATTTTAATTGAGCCATATAGTCATTCTTTATTCTTGTATGTTGTTGAGTTATATGTTCTTGCTTCCTTAAATATAAATAGAAAAATCAAAAATTCCTGATTCATTTCGCTGATGTTCATCAGGGGAATTTGTTCAGCAGTTTGTTACACCCATCTTACATCTTCTGATAAGGGGAGCTGTGTCTCCAAAGAAATATGGCCAGTAACAATTCCCAGGATCACAGCACCATTTTTCTATCAGCTGTAATCAAGAGAATTGCTACCAGTGATATCTATGACCATCTGGTTAACATGTTTGATTTTTGCTAATGTAGCTACAAGCAATTGAGAGGAACTCTTGGTGTGGGGAGAGAATGTGTGAAATGGTCCAACATCCAGCTACCAAAACTTCTCACCTCAAAATGGTGAAACATGGAACCAACTCTGTTGGAAATTGCATTAAAACAAATAACTGGTAGCAGAGATGAAACAAATTTACTGATGCCATGCACATGAGTTACAAAATTTTCATTGCAATACTAGTGTTTTGGTAAGGGTCTTTAAAACGAGACTTGAAAGGAAGATTCTATGATAGAAGCTAAGCTTTCTTATGCATAAACTCAGCTCAAAGCTGTCTAAAAAGAAAAAAAAATCATCTGACTGTTTTGGGATTTAGAACCCTATAGTGTTAATCTTTAAATCTTAGAAGTAAGCCTCACTGAGTTCAATGAGACGTACTCCCTGGCAAGTGTTTAGGACTGCAGATTCAGCTAGTTGTAAATATGAATGAATATTTTTATTAGCATAGTCTTCATCAATTAGAATTTTTGCATACAGATACGCATCTCAAAAAAAGGTTTATGATGGCAGACCAAAAAAATCAGTGATGCTGACATAAAAGCAGATTTTAGCTATTATGGAGTAATGAAAAACAACTATAAACACTAATCAGTGGCATTGGCTTGAGATCTAGACTTTGAGAGAACCTTAATTCTAAGCCTAGCTCCATCACCATAGCTTTCCTGGGTGGCCTTGGACAAATCACTGCCTCTCTGCCTGATCCTAAGACCATTTTCTCAGTCAGAAACAATGGGCAAAGAGGTCTGACAAGCAAGAAAGGTGGGTTACACATGGCAGCTCTCCTCACCCCTCCCAATTCCCATCTTTTATTTATTTACTGCCAAGCCCAGAGCAGAGCCCCATACACAGCTGGAGGCTAAAGTCAGGCAGCTCTTCCTTTGACTTTAACACGAGGCCCCCTGCTCTGCTTTCTCCTCATGGAGGGCGCTTTGACGGATTATGCCTTGGCAGCCCAGACACCGGTGCTGCAGAAAATGTACAGGGAAGCGTCTCATACAGAGCCTCACAGCTGTGTCCTTCTGCCACCGGACAGAGACAGGGACTCATCACAGGGTAGTGGTGCCATGGAATGGCAGGCGCCCGAGGGCTGAGCATGACCTACAGGACAAAGCCATCCATCACCTCTTTTCTCATGAAAGGGCAGTAGGTAATGGAGGGAAGTCCAGCAAGGACAAAAACAGCCATGAAACTGGACAGAAGGAACATCGGAAGTGTACAAGTCTGAGGATTCTATTCAGAAACAAGTGTCAACTGAAAACCCAACTGGAGGATTGTTCAACTCATGGTCTCTCAGTCATGCTGATACTTGCAAGGCACTATCAGTGCAACAACTTCACCTTTTTTTATAGAAGAAAAGCATCGAGCAAAATGCTAACGTAAAGCAAGTCTAGGAGCAAAAAGGAGTAGAGACAGTACAAATGATGCAGGAAGTCCAAAGGATGCAAAAGCAAGGCAAGGCCACATGCATAATTGTTCCTCACTGGCCACTCGTTATTTAATCCGGAAACACTAATTGTACTAAAAATAAACTAAGTAAAGATGAATAAATAAAAGATATGAAGTGTCATCAATGGCCTACAAGTTTCCAATAATAGAGAGAATCAGAATAGTCCCAGTTAGTGTCACATAGTCCTGAAACAACCGGATTTCCTAGACAGCTCAAAGCATTTCCCATCAATGCTCAGTGCTGATCCAATTTCTTCTTTACAACCACCAGAGAGGAAGATTTTACATCTTCCCTAGGCAAGTTGTTCCACTGCCCATTTAGGAAACATTTCCAATCTCTTACTTTTCTTTGCTGCAAACTTAACCCTGTTGTTTCTTGTCCTTCCTTGTGGGTCTTCCCTTATTGCAACCATTTATAATTTGAAAACATCTCTCTTGTCCTTCTCTCCCATATTCCTGCCTCTTAGAGTGGGAGGACCTAAACCCTTCTCCAATCTTTACTGGTCAACTACACACCTACACACATATATATATACACACTGACACACACACACACACACATTAAAATATTTGAATTTAATGAATTTAAATTTACACTTGTTATTAAAATGAACATATCACAATACCACAATGAATGTACGTTTTGAGGTGTCTTGGAAAAAAGTAGTCAGTTTCTCTTCCTCTCCTATTAGCAGTTAATACAGGAGAGCCTAAATGGCTTCAAAAAACATTCCAGTAAAAGGCCCATCAGTGTTGTGTAAGATCCAGTTCTAAAAGATGTATTGACACTGATTTCATTTGAGAACTGTCAGCTTCAGTTGCCTGTGGGTCTTATATAGCTGAAGGAAAAGGCACAGCAGTTCTACCCTGAAAGGCAAACTGTCGGCTAGCTTTGGACACAAACAGGAAGGAAAAAATATCTTTTAACTGTGGGGTTTGGAGAAGTGGTCATCCAATTTGATCCTTGAGCAGGCAACTGGCACGCCTGTGCAACCTATTATAGCTCCTTAAAACAGAATTTTTTGCTTACCTATTTAAACGAGAAACAAAATTATAAACCAAGAATAAACCTTTCCTCTTTCTACCCTATTAATGACAATGTTTGCTGCTCTAACATTTACTCTTCTTTAAATATATTGTCTGAAACAGGAGTCTGGTAGTACTATTATTTCCGCTATCCTCCTGCTTCTGTTACTAGGCAGGCAATGCTGGAGACATTCCAAGGTTTCTCCAGGTGATGAAAGGAGTGTGTAAGAAAGACAGCTGTTCAAAGGGGATGAGTGATTCTGCCTGTTTCCAGTCCACATTATTTTTGCAAACAAGCAAACCCCACAATGCTCTAGGGTTCCCAATCAGTGGTGCACGGACTATAGGGGGTCTGCCAAACCCACCCAGGGGGTCCGTGACACCATTCACATAACAAAAACTGCCATAGAGATATTTAAATTTTCAAAGGTTGGGGGTTCATTGCTTGACTTTTGAAAAACTGGGGATGCACAGTTCTTCGCTGAGAACCACTTCTCTAGGCTAATGTGTGCAACTTTAGGCTTCACAATCCGTGGTGGTGTGGTGAACTTTTGAAGTTCAGGCGATATTTTCAGGAGAGCTCCTACAGCCATGGAAAAATCCAAAAATGCAGGTGACGGTGTTGCTCCATTATTAAACACACAAAGCACCCCCAGAAGAGCAGTACACGGGATATAATCCTGTATGTATACTTCCCGGGAATGAAGCTCCATTGAACACACAGCAGTGCTTGCTTTGGGCCACATAAGTTTAACTTATAAAAACACATGGAGCTTTTAAGAAAAGATCTTCAGCCGGCTGAAATCCAACCTTTAGCTTTTAATTAGTAATGCAAACCACCTTGCACAGAAGTTATACCACTGCAATTGCTACCATGAATAAAGGAAAGAAGTATAATCTATCCTTTGCTTGATTATTTTCTTCCGACTCTGACTTCCTCTATGCTAAGTCAGCACAAACAACAGTAAAACTTGAAGACTTTGTTATCATCTCATTCACTCCCCAGGGTGAGGAGGGTCTGTTAATTATGCCTCCTGACACCCTGCTCCCTGGTGGCTGATACCATCACCCCTTCTCTGAGACCCGCACTCCCATGTTCCTTCTCCACTTCTCCACAGCTCACCAGCTTTCTGAGGCTGCACATTGCAGAGGACTTTATTTTAAGAAACCTGACCATGATCACTGATCTTCTCATTGAGTAAATTACAACAAGCTTCCAAAGAACTCAAGAGTTCCCTGGAGAACAGTTTCAAGACTGCTGGCATATCACATTTGATAGTATTGGGTGATTGGCATGATAGCTTTTAATAACAATATTTGACAGTTGAAATGTAAAGGTATTTTAAAAACTTACAACATCTGAGAGATAACATGCAATGGTGGTTGGTATTTGACAGCTGAGAGTTTATGGTGGTGTTTCATATATGGAATCTGCCAAATCAATACCAATACCAAGAAATGCCAATAAAATGGAGAGGTTAAAATAGATTCAAAATGCAAATTCGTATTCTAAAGTGGAACGGTGCAACAGGAAAATCTGTTGGATTTCAAAATATTTGCTAGCAAAGGCTTCACCTTAAGGACAATATCCAATTCCATCCACCTGACTGCACAACCCATTTCCACATTTGTGATGGCACTTCATCTTCCTCGCCCCTTCCCTATAGTATCCGCATGCACCCTCAAAATCTGCTTCAGAGGGTCCCCCAGCCCTCCAGTACACTTTTTTTTGGGGGGGGGGCTTGGGAACTGTCAGGGAATGAAAAGGAGGGGCCCTCATCTTTAGTCTTAAGTCATTTTTAAGCACCTTCCAACACATCTGTTTTACAACATTAATGGAGAGATTGCAGCAACAGGAGTGCCCCTTATGAAAAAAGAGAGCACTCCCATCTCTCCCAGCTAAGGCATGGTATAGCAGAGCCTGCAGAAAAAAACAAAAACTCAACCCATTGCACCCACATTTCACAATCAGACAACTCAGCTGATGAACTCTCAGAAATGTAAATCTTTAGCAACTCTAGAAACTCCTGAGTGACTTGACACAGAACAGGTGGCATCTCAGGCAATCGCAAAGAGAAATATATCAGTAATAGAAAAGAATGGTGGGAAAAAATGTGTTAGCAACTATGATTTAGGAGCCCAAAATATCATTTATTGCAGCCAATATTAATAAAACAACAACCCACACAAACAAACCCTGTTCAAGTAATCTATCAAGTTAGATAAAATGGCAGGTGGTAAAGTGGATTGGATTGGATTGTTATAAGATGGTTATAGTTTTGTTGTGCATGTTGTTGTTTCTCCGGCTTGTAAGCCACCTTGTGCATAGCAATATGGAAAGGTGGTATACAAATTAAAAGTGAAATGAAATGAAATAAGACACTGGTTCCCTTGGTTTGGATTTATCATCTGCCACTTTTGATTCACAGCATGCATTGCATGGAATTCAGGTGTAATAAACTTCTTAAAACCACAAGATCAAAAACTGACACACTGACCAATCTCAAAAACACAGCGGCAAAGGAGGAGATGAACTTTTGAGCTGTCCCTACAGCTACGTATTCAATTCAAAGTCATTGCTAATGTATAGTGTGCTGTTTCAGGGGTCCCCAAAAGGCTGTGGCCCCTGGAGGACACAAGGTTCAGTCACTCAGCCGAGTCCAGCCTTCCCTGGTTCCTGCTTCCATCATCCAATGTATTATGAAGAACAATAGGACTCTCCTTTTATATGCTTAATCACGTAGAATAGCAAAGGTGGCATGTAGAGTGAGGCATATTATTCCTAGAATTCACCCAGACCAAAACACATTCATCAGTCTAAGAATCAGTATCTATATGTATTTATGGAAAACAGCGCTCGTAGTTGTTTAATAATACCGCATTGGCCCGAATATAAGCCATACCTGAATATAAGCTGCACTTTTAAAATTGGGGGGGGGGGTGAAAAAAAGAAAAAATATCCGAATATAAGCCACTCCACTCCTTGCTGCTCCTGGCTGCATGCTGGGCGGCGGTGGGGGAGCCTTTCCCCCTTCCTCGCTCTCTCCCTTCCCGGCCTTGGGGGAGAGGACGGGGGACTACGCACAAGGAAGGCGCCGCTTCTCCACGCTCCTGGCGCTGTTTGCCCCGTGCTCCTGGCTGCATACCATAAGGCCGCGAATACAAACCGCACTTTAATTTTTCACGGTCGGAATTTGGGGTTAAGTGAGGCTTATATTCAAGCCAATACGGTAATAAAAAATCAGTTTGCTTATTCTAAACAGCATACCTGACTTTTCCATCTATTCTATTTCCTTGGCCTGCCATCTCTCTCTAGCTCTCTGATCTCACTAACTCCTCTTACTCGCCATCTCAACCAGCTCCCCCCACCTGTCAGTCACTCAATTCACTCACCATTCCATCACACTGCCCTGCTGCCAATCATTCTTCCACTCATTCTTCTGTTGTATACGGGTATTATTCTGCAGTCTTTCAGATCGTGCAAGTTCCTCAGAGGGGGAACCCATTTTTGTTGTTGTAAAATCTAATGCTCACTAAGGACACTGCATTGGTAATAATTAATAATTGGATTGTGATAATAATTAATCACAATCCAAATTTAATCTGCTGATCTACTAATATATAAAAATAAAATGAATATAACAAATTGTGTGGCAATATTTCTGACTGAATTTGTCAATTGGGGGAAAAAAGTTTTAAGAACCTACTTTAGGTTTTTATCCCTAATCCTGCTCCTTGCATTGCTTCTGATCATTATTAGCCAGCAATTCAGCACTGATTTTGACTAGAAGACTAAATATAACAACCATCTGGAATACTGCCTCTGACAGTGGAGGAAGCACATAGCCATTGTTAGTTTTCTCTAACCGCTTTTGACAGCCTCCAAGTTAGAGCCCATTATTGCATCTCATGGTGTGGAATTTTTGTTAATGATGTTAATGGCAAATTATTATTTTTTCCCTTTCGCATTCCTTATTGTCTACATGTACTTCATTGCCAAAATTTGTACTTTTTTGTACTCCTCATTTGGACAAGACTTTCATTTCCTGAAATACATCTTCTAATGTAAAAGGTAAAGGACCCCTGGACAGTTAAGTCCAGTCAAGGGCGACTATGGGGTTGCGGCGCTCATCTCGTTTTTCAAGCCAAGGGAGCTGGTGTTTGTCCACAGACAGCTTTCCAAGTCATGTGGCCAGCAGGACTAAACTGCTTCTGGCACAATGGGACACCGTGACGAGTGCCTGAGTGCACGGAAACACCGTTCACTTTCCCGCTGCAGTGGTACCTATATATCTACTTGCACTGGTGTGCTTTCAAACTGCTAGGTTGGCAGGAGCTAGGACAGAGCAACAGGAGCTCACCCCGTCGTGCGTATTCGAACCACCAATCTTGTGATCGGCAAGCCCAAGAGGCTCAGTGGTTTAGACCACAATGCCACCTGCATCCCTTTTAGATGTCTTCTAACCTCTAATTAGCTTCCTTGATTCATTAACCCTGCTAGTATCTTATTGGCTCTGATGGTTCCTTTCCTGTTCTGCAGTATATCATGGCGCTTCTATTAATGAGATTAAAACAAACAAAAGCCAAACCTATCTGGAGAGATTTGACCCTCTCTACTTTGCTTTAAACTTCCTTTTTACCAGTTCCCTCATTTGTTGGTTTTCTTTTTTATTTATTTCATAAAATTTATATACACTTGACTGTAGTGTTTTGTTGGAAGCCGCTCAGAGTGCCTGGGGAAACCCAGCCAGATGGGAGGGGTATAAATAATAAATTATTATTATTATTACGGGGGGGGGGACCCTTAAATGGTTTACACACACCAAAAAAAAGTTATATGTGACTGTGTTGCGCTTTCTTAGCAACTACCCACTTACATATCTATTGCTCCCAGACATTTCAACAACACATCTTGCATCAGGTTTGTGCCACCACTTAAGGTATTAGTACCCATTCCATGGCTTAGGGAATTGTTGCAATTAAAAAAATAGAAATCTCAGAATTTGATAACTTATCACAAGAGTTAAAAAAAAACAGTACGACAGAACAAAATCTGCATTATGATTTTAAAAAACTATTTAATAAACTCCTGCTCTTATTTGTCTCCCCTTCGTTACATTCCCCCCGGCCCTTTACATTATATTCTCCAATTATCCTATATCAGCTGAGGCTGCCATGTTTTTCCAGAGCTCTATCCTGAAGCCCTCTCAAATCATCTAGTATTTCAGGAATCAAGTACATTCCCATTCCCCACCCACAACTTTTGGGCAATTTGTATGGTTCTGGCAATAGGAACTGAAGCCCATTCTATGTATCACAAACAAACTGCATAGATACCTCTTTACTTATGATGCCAGATTTAAACTTGCAATATCTGAGGCAAGCCAAGAAATGGACATGAAATGGGCTCTGCTGCGTTGCATTTCCTGGTTTTCCTGCCCCTGAACTTTCCTCCCCCAAGCCTTCAGAGTTAAATGAACATTAGATGCTTCTATTGCTACTGGTAAGCTGTCTTCCTGCTTTCATCAGCCCCCTGAATTTGCTGGAGCTCCAATAGAAGTTTCCAATGCTGGGGACCAAGGACTGAGGACGGGAATTTGAGCTTTGGAGACACTTTTGGCTTATACCACCTTGTTTAACTTATTGGTAGGACATCAACATGAATATTTCTAAAAATGTAAAGTGCCTTCTTCCAGTGTTTGGGGTGGGGTGGGGTGTTTTGTTTTTTTTAAGAACTTACGACTGGAAGACAGGAGTGGGAGATGAAAAATAGATGCGATTTTTTGAGAGTGGTGGTGGGGGGAGATTGTCAACTCAGCACTTATACCGAAAATCCTGTGTAAGCATATGATGCTCCTGAATTCTAGCATGAGAAGGCAGCTATTAAATGACGGCTAAAATACACTTTGCGTGTGCTCAGAGGCATTTTTATTCCCATATTCCAGGATTCCACCTAGGAACTGAATGAAAAAGAAGATTCTCAGTGGGTTCTGAACACAAATTAAATTGTCTGCAGGAAGAAAGGGTGCGTGTGTGTGAAAAAGACGCCCTTTTTGAGAAGAGTGGTTAGAAAGAGGAAAAGAAAGATGAGAAATGAATTGTAAATTTGCGTGGAGCAGAATGTATTTTAATAAATTATATATATGTATGCATGTGTGTATATATGTACATATAAATATATATAGTTTAACAATTTTTAATCGTGTTTTTCCCCATGCTTTTAGCGTTTCTTAATTTTATATGTAAGCTGCCTTGAGTCTCGTCAGGGGAAAACAGAAAATAGTAGCAGTAAAGTTCGTAATGTGCTCTGCTGGCAATGGAGCTCACTATTAATTTCTAAACCGAGATGACACGAGGGTTGCCGTGCCATCGTTCTGTAAATGTGTGGGAGCAGGCAGGCTCCACTTGTTCTGTGGGGAAGGCGTTCAGTGTAAGTGCAGAGATGTCCCCAATGTGAACATCAGAAAGGGAAGCACAAAGCAAAGACGGTCAGGTATTGGGTTAGACCCCACTATCCCAGATGAGGGGCAGGCATTTCATGAGTTCTTCTCTTCTAATGACTCTCTCTCTCTCTCCCCTCACCCCCAGGCTCCCCCTCACTTTCTCTCTCCTTTTCCAGGCTGCATTTAATTTGACACCTTGAGCCTTGGTAACGAGGTGGGGAGCATGAAGAGCCACAGTGGATTTCATTAGGCTCGGCACTGCAGGCCCCACTCTCTGTGCGTTAATGACATCGGAGGATAGGGAAACGAGACAGCCACCGCGCGAGATGAAATAAACATGAGGGCTGTCAGCAGTGACAGCTGAAGCAAAGGGGACAAAATAAGTCAGGTAGAGACCTTTCCCATTCTGCACAATGCAAAGCGACACCTTGCCAAGGCCTTTCACTGCGATCCTCTCTTCTTGGGGAGAAAGGGGTGGGGGTGCGGGGCAGAGGAGATGAAGGAAAGGAAATGCAATTAAATTAGCAGCATCTTACCATACAAATTACATTTATCAGTTTAAATGTCAGCGGGAACCAGGCCCATTCTCCTCCCTTAGGGAAACATTATTTGAGAGGAAAACAGGAGTTCTTTTGCAAATAACAGTGTAGCTTCTCTTGGGATTAGCTTTAAAAATCCAACAGAATGGCAAAGGCATCTCAGGAAGGAGCCAGCAAACAAACAAAACATCTCCTTCCTCACCCAGGCCAGCAGCAAGGAATGAGCTGCAGGAGACAGACACACACACACACACACACACAGAGAGAGAGAGAGAGAGAGAGAGAGAGAGAGAGAGAAGGGTTATGACAGGAAAGGTGAAGGGATACTCCATAAGCCCTGTTCCATTCTCCTTCACAACAGAGCAAGCGTTGGTGAGGAAGGAGTGGTCCTTTGCACAGATAAGCATGATAATCGTATTCCCTGGCTGGGAGAAGAGGGATGCCTTAACCTGGTCAGAAGTTAATGTCTGTGCCTGGCACGGCTGGCCCACCCATGAGGCAAGGTGAGCTAACCACCTCAGGTGGCAGGATCCACAGAGACAGCAGATCCAGCCTACAAGGAATGTATCGCCCGCCACTGCTGACACAGTGGAGGCAAGAGCTGCCATGTACTCATTGGAGGCTGGATTTCCTCAGCAGCCCCCCCCCATGCACGCGCGTCCCTCAATGCCCCCTCTACACCAGCCTCTGAGCAAATAGGAGGTGCGCTTGTCTCCTCCCGATGCAGATCTTTATTCCCCATTTGCTCCTGATGTAGATCTGCACTCACCCCTTCTTCCCCGATGATGGCATTTTGTAGTTTGACTCAGGTGCCCAAATGTATTGGGCGGCCCTGGTGCCAGGGTGGGCCTTGTTGGGGAAGGCATTGCATAGACCATGGGTAGGCAAACTAAGGCCCGGGGGCCAGATCCGGCCCAATCGTCTTCTAAATCCGGCCTGCAGATGGTCCAGGAATCAGCGTGTTTTTACATGAGTAAAATGTGTCCTTTTATTTAAAATGCATCTCTGGGTTATTTGTGGGGCATAGGAATTTGTTCATTCCCCCCCCCCAAAAAAAAATATAGTCCAGTCCCCCACAAGGTCTGAGGGACAGTGGACCGACCACTGGCTGGGCTGGGTGTGTTGCAAACAGCCACGGGATGGACACAGACAAGGCACATAGGCATGCAAGGACAATGACCTTTAACAGTGCTGAATAGTCCGAATGCCTGAAGCTGTTTATTCTGAGCTTGCCATTCTAACTCAGTGTTGCCCTGACTTGGTAGTGGCTCTCCATAGTCTTCCTCACCCCTGCCAAGTAGTTCCTTTCAGCTGCAGATCTCAGGGATTGAACCTGTGATTTTATGAATACAAAGCATATGCTCTGCCACTGATGATGACTATATACTATACACTTATTTAAACCCTGCCTTCTGCCCTGACAGGGACTCAAGGTGGCTTACAGATAAAATAGGTTCCAGTTACAGATGGGTAGCCGTGTTGGTCTGCCATAGTCGAAATAAAAAAATTCCTTCCTGTAGCAAAAAAATTCCTTCCTGTAGTGTATCTGAAGAAGTGTGCATGCACACGAAAGCTTATACCAAGAACTAACTTAGTTGGTCTTTAAGGTGCTACAGGAAGGAATTTTTTTATTTAGATAAAATAGGAACAGCTAAAAACATAGAAAAGTATAATTAAAAAACAAGGCAAAACATTGAGAAAACTAAAGTTGTATATTGACAAGTTATATTAAAAAACATACAGACGATTACTATAACAACAGGGAGGCACTAGTCCTTTCATTAAAAGAAGTCAGTTTCAAACGCCTGATGGCAGAAAGACAACAGGGAGGGAGCCAGGCTAGCTTCTCTAGGGAAAGAGTTCCAGAGATTGGGAGCAGCCAGCGAGAAAGCCCTCTGATTTATGCCCCCGCGCAAGTGTGTGAGGACTTTTCTAGGAAAAATGAGGCCAAGAATCTAGGGACAAACAAAAATTTCTCAGAGAATAATTTTCTGGCCATTTTTTTTTTGGGGGGGGGGAATGTTGAGAGACCGCATGACCATTTACCAGCTTGACTGGTAGGTGAGCCAGGTCAGCTAGAAATGGAGCTGTGGGGAACATGTGGGGAAGGAGCCTCCAGAAAGTATAAAGGGAACTTGCTGGTGCATTGATGCATCAGAGGCTGGCCCCATGCAAGGCAAGTGGGGATCTGGATTGAGGCATTAAGGAAAGACAGAAGGAAGGAAAGTCTGAGGTGGGGGGAGGACAGAGGAGAATGGAAGGGGGAAATGCCGCGGACTGCAGACAGCATCCCCTGGGGCTCTGAGGATCCTTGAGACCTTAAGAAGGGATAGGAAACTTGGTACCATTTTGTTTTTTGAGCTCCACCTGAATGGTTGGAAAATCCCCTCCCCCGGAAAATATTTGATGATATAACCTCTCTAGTTTCACCATCCACGATTTTTTGGTGCAACTGTAGCTCCAGTTTTAATATTGTTTAATGATATTTTAAGGAAGTCATGGGCTTGGTCCTTACCTGTTCTATTCCTCCTCCCTTAACCCACTACAGTGGTACCTCTGGTTACGTACTTAATTCGTTCCGGAGGTCCGTTCTTAACCTGACACTGTTCTTAACCTGAAGCACCACTTTAGCTAATGGGGCCTCCTCCTGCTGATTTCTGTTCTCATCCTGAAGCAAAGTTAGCGGAGTCTGTAACCTGAAGCGTATGTAACCTGAAGCATATGTAACCCGAGGTACCACTGTACTTCTTTCATCCACCAATATGAACCAGCTAGAGTCCTGATCTGGGGAAAAGGCAGGCTATAAATAATTATAATAGCAACTACAACTAGCAACAGAGTGTTATTCAACATTAAGTGAGCCAAGATTTCTCAAGAAAGAATTTTCTTCAAATAATTACAACCCCCAACCCTCCAAAAAATGTTTTGCAAAATGCTCCCCTCTTGCAACCCATAAATATCAGGGAGAATTTTGAGAAGCCATTGTTCTCTTTCTCTTTCCTTCACTGAGAGAAACTAGCAGCAGAGCAGAGACAGAACTTTATCAATGCCTGGACAGATCACTTCCTGGACTGCATTGAGAAACTATTTTTAAATATCCCCAGAGATGAAAGGGAGAAATGACCATAGAAATCAATGAAACAAATGTTGATGTAGCTAGGATTGGGAATCCCCAGTGTTGTCCATCCTACTGCTAAAACAAAAACAAACAAACAAACTCCCATGAGATAGCAGCAGAGTGACCTTGCTGTTTCTTAACTGATACCTTATTTACTGAAAATTAGCCCCGCTAATTCAGATTCCAAAGCAAATACAGCCCCTATTGCTGCCAGCTGGGAAAGGCTCTTGCTGAGATCTATCCTTACAGTGTCATTCACTCTGCATACTGCAGGATAGGCTCTAAAAAAGGTAAAGGTAAAGGACCCCTGACAGTTACGTCCAGTCGCAAACGACTCTGGGGTTGCGGCGCTCATCTTGCTTTACTCCCAAGGGAGCCGACATTTGTCCACAGACAGTTTTTCTGGGTCATGTGGTCAGCATGACTAAGCCGCTTCTGGCGAAACCAGAACAGCACATGGAAACGCCGTTTACCTTCCCACCGGAGTGGTACCTATTAATCTACTTGCACTTTGATGTGCTTTCAAACTGCTAGGTTGGCAGGAGCTGGGACTGAGCAACGGGCGCTCACCCCGTTGCAGGAATTTGAACCGCCGACCTTCTGATCAGCAAGCCCAAGAGGCTCAGTGGTTTAGACCACAGCACCACCTGTGTCCCATAGGATAGGCTCTAGATGGCTTACAATACGCCTGCAGGTATTGTCTGGAGGTATGAAACCTCAACTGCTTGTTGGGGTTGGGCAGAAGCTGAGAAAGAAGTATACAGCAACCCTGAACTGTTCACCATTGCTTAAATCCTCATGTTACATGTTGAGTTGACAGAGTAGTATACAACATTGTTGTGCCCCTATTACAGACTGGAAGGGCTGCACTACGAAAGCAGTTCATGGCAGCCCTGAAACTGCAGTCTGCTGCTAACATGGCAGTGGGTTTGGAAGCTGGTTTGGATTCTCAGTGAAAAATTCCTCAGACTTCTCAGGTTGCCGCAAAGGTCAATCTACTTATATCACCTCCTTGGACCTCCTCTCAGGCCAAATCCATCCATCAATTGCTAGCATAAGTCCCATGCTCCATTGACTTGCATGCAGACTGGGTGCAATTTTAAAGGTTCACAAAATAAAATAGGGGGGAGGGGAGTTCGCACATGTAGTAAAACCAAAGTCAGCATAGCAGCTTCTATCAGTGAAACAAAGTTTTGTTTTTATGGCTCCTTTATCCACAGACAGACACTCTCTCTCTCTCTTGCACACACACAAACGAACACACAGAGGTACCACTGTAACAGGTTGAAACTGATCCCATACAACTTGACCAGACAGAGCTCTGGCACTCTCCCGCCCTGGCCCGGCTACCACGGTGGAGTCTACCTCTTTCTGAATCTGAGCAATTTTATCAGGGGGGAAAAAAAACTTTGCAAAATTGTTACAGGAGATATTGTATATAGGAGGATCAAACTCATTGTATGATAGTTGATCCTTATGTAGCCAAAGCAGCACAACCCATGCACCAGAAAGAGGCACCTGCAGGTCTGAGAAAAGTCTGCAAAAGAAGAATAAATAAAATCTTAAGGGGAAAAAATCCACATGGAGGAACAAAAACAGTCCAATGAGAACTAATCAGAGGCCACAGCAAACATATGGTGTGTTGACAGAGAAAAACAAAAACTGTGTGTACGTGTATAATGACTGGTTGGAAACAGAATCACTCCACGCGGCAACATTTTGTTGGGAGATTCCGTGTACGTATGTCGGGTGGGGGGGGGGAGAACCCAAAACTCAAGTGCTGATGGATGGCTATGTAGCTGAAATTGAATTACTGAGAAACTAGGGGGAGGTATCAGCATGCTCTCTTCCCAAGAACAGACCAGTCATGAAGACAACCAAGTGAGCTTGCCAGAGCAATAAAGATCAAAGTGGGGAGCTAGCCATCAGGTGCTTCTGCTTGAAGTGACAAAGGCTTATCTCACCTGTTTGAAAACTTCCCTCCTAAGATATCTACAGTCTCCATTCTTGGGGCTAGAAAACCATTTATGATATGAACCAAATCCTTCCCTTTCTGCAGTTCAAATCCAGTTTCTCTTGCACACCGAACAATCGTCTTTCATCTATTCTGGCAGCATTTTACATGTTCAAACAGTCTGATCACTATCTGCTTTCCTCTGTTCCAGACTTCTTCTCTTCTGTAGAACTGAACACACACCCCAGCTCCTTTCTCAAAACTTTTCTCTTTGGCCTGATGTTCTAAGCACTTCATCTTTGAGCTTTTCCTCTGAAATCCTTCCAGACTGTCAAGATCTTGCTCAAAGTTTAATAATCAAAATATGTGTGATATTTCAGCAGAGACCAAGCAGAGACAATAAGCTTATCAAGCAACAAACACAGAGCTGTTGCCCATTTGCTGTGCAGGATCTGAACATAGTTCCCCAGCTTCCCATTTTACTAATGATCAGACTATACTATATTGTTCTTGGGAAAGCAGTGCTTCCCGGCCCCACATAAAAAAGCTAGTTGAGCACAGCTGGTGACATAGCTGATGCAAAGTGCCCCTCCCCAGCACAGAGATCCTGCCTGTCTGCTATGAGGCTGCCCTACATCCATTATGGGTTAAAAAGGATATTATGCAGTGCTGCTGGATCTGAAGCTGAAACTACATGTTACTAGCAATCGGGTCATAGGTTTTTAAGAATTATTACTATTTAAATAGTATTTAGTATATCTGTACTTGGCTCTGCATCTGATTATTTCCCCCCTTAATGACTTCACACATAACTTTTTCTCTCAAAAACTGACATATCCATTGCATTTGAAAGGCAAGACAGATGTCATTAAAGTATTTGAAAGCAATAAAAAATTATTTAGTCGTCTACCAGCAATTTTCAAGTGGGATGGGGATAGTTTGAGCTTTGCTGACCTCAGCAGCTCCTGCTATATACAATGGGCAAAGGTTTCCTTACAGTCTGCAAGCAAAGCTGTGAAGTTAAGAGGACTATTTCAGCTTAGCCCTGCACTCAGGAGACTGTACAGATCCCGGAAGCCTTAAAACCAGCTATGGAAGCTTTTTACCACTTTTATTGAGCTATAATTAGTTTTTAAGACTTCCACAATAAAGCAGAGAAACACTTCTGATGTTGGAGGGGCAGTGTGATTGGAACAGTTGCTTAATTAACAGTTCTTCCGCAACGAAGAGGCAAATTTCAACACACACACACGGTTCAGTTCTGGCAGAAACTAACATATTGCGGACCCAATCAAGTTCTAGCCATACTTTGTCACCAGTGACTAGAAAATATGGGTTGAGAATTAAAATGTGGGTCTTCGTTGATTACCAATGTGCCCAGCAAGTTCAGAGCGGAGAAGAAAATTTAGTACCTAACTGTCCTGCTACCTCTTCCCAATTTTCCATTAATACTTTGCTGTCAAGAGTCAGATAACTATGTGTAGACTAGAAAATATGTTGAAACCTGACCCCTTAAATTTCACTAGGAAACTTGCTTGTTCCTTTCGGATTCCACCACAATTTCACCTGAGGAACTCACTGTTAGTTTCACATCTGGTGAAATATCAATGGAAACCCTTACCTAGTTGATTATTCTGTCCTTACCTGAAAGGGTGACGGATTGAATAATGTACAAACATCTATTATGGTAGCCAATAGACACAATCCACAGAGAAATTCTCCTCGACAATGTTCACTGAAATGAACTGGAATCACGCTAGTATATCACTTCTAGCAAATGACTCCGGAAGGAGGAGGGTCCAAGATTCATGGATGCCTTTCTATAGATGCTGCAATTTCTCATGCACAAACTCCAAGGAGTCAGGACTACTAAGTACCACAGAAAATTATCACTGAATCCACATTTCAGACTCTTTCTGAGCAACTTCAACACAAACTGTTTCGCTGATGATCCACTCCCCTGACCTACTACCTATTCTGAAACTGCCCCCCCCCACATACGCATACACTGATTCCCACACCAAACTGGGACAGTAATTAGCATCACCTTGTCATGGGGTACAGAGAATGGCTGCAACGGCCCATTTAACTGCATTGCGCTCCTGGCCATGGGCCTTATTAGCATATTTCAACCGCAACATGATGGATGAAGATAGATGGGGGAACATCATCCTTGGTGAAAACACTGTTTTATCAAGGTTAAATCATCATCGTGGATGCAGTCTCCCTGTATGTGTTCATTTCTGGCCATAGACTTAGCGCGCATTTGCCGCTCGTCCAGCTTAAAAAGAGTTATTTGCTGGATAAGTGAGGAGTCATATGTGGCAAGTAGCACCTCTGACCATTGATTATCTTGCCCTGTTAGTACTGATCAGCTGTAGGGCAAGGTGCAGGCAGGAAGGAGGTACCCATTTAGGCGTTAGGAAATAGCAGTGCTAGAGCCAGAATGTACACATGCAAATCATTAGAGGTTTTTAAGCCGAGGTCAAATGACCCCTTCTCAAGGAGGCAGAAGCCAGTGCATCAGCAAGGGGTGGTGATCTCTGAGGTCCCTTCCAACTTTGTTGTTCTATTATGCTTTCAGATTCTGCCTGGATTCACTTCATCACTCTGAGAAAAGGATGCACAAGCAACTACTTTCAAGAGTGAGCAGCGGTGCCAGCATGCGTGAGGGGTGCTTGGGATGGGGGGAAACCCAGGGTTGTACACACGTGTCCGGGGGAGAATGGGCACCATAAAAATGTAACATAATGTTTTTATTTATTTATTTATAATAAAAACAACCCCATAAGGCTGTCAAAGGAGAGGCTGGATTCCAATCACTCACTTCTCAATTCAAGCTTTGGTCTGTTATTAGTCACTCTACCGCATCACACCAGACCTTAAACCAGGCTGAAGGGTGTGTGTGAAGAAACAGGTGGTTGGCTAGGGGTGGGATGCACTTGGAGAACCATTTCAGAACTGTGGGGGTGTCTAATATTTCTCCTACGACCAGGGTGGGAAACCTGCGGCCCTTCAGCTATCGCTGGATTTATAATTCCCATCATCCCTAACCATTGGCCATGCTGGCTGGGTCTGGTGGGAGTTGTGAGTCCATCAAGATGTAGAAGGTCAGAGGGTCCTCAGCTCTGCCTCAGACAAAAAAATTGGCATCTTTTAGTCATCATGTCTGATGTGGTTTTGAACAGCTCTAGTGTAATGAGTTCCGAAACAAATCTATGGGGAATATTTCTTGTACATCAGGATGGAAGCGAGTTAATTCAACCGTCTTATTTTAAATTATAAGTAAATACATTGTCATTTGGTGGAAGGATAGTTTTTCCTATGCAGATATTTTGGGGGCACATTTTGCTGTACATTTGTAAGATTTGTTTGGATTCCTCTTACTGCTTGCAATAAGCACACTGGCAAACCACACAAGGCTACATCAAGGATTAGTGAGATATAAATGCTGTAATTACACACTAGCTTTTTATTACATATTTTATAAATTCTAATTTATTATTATGATTATGTACTATGTAAGATTTCTTGCCATGTTTGGCTCTTCAGCATACAGTCTCTGCAAGAAAAAAATCCAAATCCCAGCCAAACAACTTCCCTAAGGTTCATTAATTAATACATAATGAGCTCAGAAAAGAAAATGTGGACATGAAAAATACAGGAGAAGCAAGATCAGCAATGTCTTGGTATTCTTTTCTTAGAAATCAGGAGCATGACCATCCAATGTTAATCATAAAAGGACAGCTTAAAGCATTTGTTCATTTAACAGGTCTTAAGTACACTAGGGCCTAGCGCTTGCCAATCGGAAGGTCGGTGGTTCGAATCCCCACGACAGGGTGAGCTCCCATTGCTCAGTCCCAGCTCCTGCCAACCCAGCAGTTCGAAAGCACGTCAAAGTGCAAGTAGATAAATAGGTAACACTCCGGCGGGAAGGTAAACGGTATTTCCGTGCGCTGCTCTGGTTTTGCCAGAAGCGGCTTAGTCATGCTGGCCACATGACCTGGAAAAACTGTCTGCGGACAAACGTTGGCTCCCTCAGCCAGTAAAGCGAGGTGAGCACCGCAACCTGAGAGTCGTTCACAACTGGACTTAACTGTCAGGGGTCCTTTGCCTTTTTAAGTACACTAAACTTTGGTTAAAGCACATCTGATCTTAGACTTCGAAGCCAATGTAAACTGTCTAATTGCAGCAAAAGTGCATCTACACAAGTGGTGATAGAAAGCATTCTGCACATGCACAAGAGCATTCAGTCCTTTTTGGCTTTTTAAAATATGTTCCTAGACTGAAGGCCAACAAACATAACAACAACAAACATCCATGATTTTGTCCATAGGGTTGGTCTGAACACCAGGAATGTGAAGCTCTGGGAGGTGGTGTTTAATCTTTTCCTTCTGTGCCCTTCTCCCAATGTAAATCTTCTCCTTCCAAATAGTTGCTATCAGTCCCTCAAGAGAAAACAACAGGCAAAGTGAGGGTTTCTGTTTTCTCTCCTACACTCAGCACCCAAAATTCACTAGGCACCAGGTGCATTTTCCATCTGGCCACCTGTGACCAAGTGAAGATGCCCAGGCGCCAGTGATGCCTCCACCACCTGGTGGTGCATGGCTGGAGATCCTTGGATCTTGACCGTTTAACACTAGCAACACATCCTGTAGAATTCGATCCATTATATTTTATCTGCACAAGCAGAATGAATTTCAGGAACCCAAAAGTCCTATTGCAAAACACGAGCTTTGAGCAGTCTGGCCACAAAATGGCAACTAGGCATTCCGTTTTGGCAACTGTAACCCTGGTTTAAGTAGCCATTTGGAGCCTAGCTTATATATTTGAGTTTCTAACACTGCTTACACTCACCACCCCCCACCCACTACTACTGCAGAGCTTTGTGATGAGCAATGGAGATTTGCAGCAGGCAGAGTATGGAGAAAAAAGGGTTAAAACACCGCTCTGGAGCACCACATCCCTGACATTCAAAGCAGCCCTTGCACAGAGAAACACTTGCACATAATTTTGCCCCTCCTCCCTTCTTGGGCTCTTCCTGCAGTCTCTTCCTTTTGCTCTCTCTTTTTTTTCTTTACCAGCACAGAAAAGCATCGCTGATATGCAGCTTAGCAGCCAACTGACCCTGGCAACTATTGACCCAGGGAGAAGGTCGCTTATTGAATCCTGTTGTGATATGTGCTGCTCATGATGTCATCCAGTCCTCAGCTGGGAAGAAAGCCAAATCAGAAGAGAGAGGAGTACTTTTTTCGAGCCTGGCAACCGTAAGGCGCAAAGAGCATTGGAAGGGACTAGTGCGTTAGAATTATACTTCTTTGTTGGGCCTCTCTGATCCTTTCTGGTTTGTATTTCTAATAGCAACATTTAGAAACTGTCAGACCACATCAGCCTAGGGGCAAAGGGAACATCCTGTTCAATAGCCTAGCTCTGATAACTGCCACCATCAGCTGTCTCCAGATGAGGGATGGAAAACCCTGCAGTTCAGGTGAATATGGGAGCTTGGCATGTGCCAGAGCAGGGATGCCAACTTGAATAAAATATTGAGAGGCCCAGGTAAGCCCCACCCCACATAATCAATCACATGATGTGGGGCATGCACACCACTTGAATGGCAATGCCCATCAACTTGGGGCGGGGGCGGCGCTCAAATATTTTAGGGGGGGGGAGAGAGACTCCTCGGCCCCTAGAAGCTGGCTCCTATGTCCCAGAGAGTATTCCTCTTCCCAAACTGAAGCCACTGCATGCTCCAAAATGCTTTTTGTGCAGGTGTACTAAAATGGGACGCGGGTGGCGCTGTGGGTAAAACCTCAGCGCCTAGGACTTGCCGATCGCATGGTCGGTGGTTCGAATCCCCGCGGCGGGGTGCGCTCCCGTCATTAGGTCCCAGCGCCTGCCAACCTAGCAGTTCGAAAGCACCCCCGGGTGCAAGTAGATAAATAGGGGCCGCTTACCAGCAGGAAGGTAAACGGCGTTCCGTGTGCTGCGCTGGCTCGCCAGATGCAGCTTGTCACGCTGGCCACGTGACCCGGAAATGTCTGTGGACAGCGCTGGCTCCCGGCCTCTAGAGTGAGATGAGCGCACAACCCTAGAGTCTGTCAAGACTGGCCCGTATGGGCAGGGGTACCTTTACCTTTACCTTACTAAAATGAGACTAACACTTAAAAGTAGGCACCTTACTCTAGACTGTGTCACATATAACCCAAGAGAAGGGGGAACTGTTTTTAAATCTGGTGCCATGGTGCCAAATTCCAGGTGGCCCACAGCCAAGAACTATTCTCTCTCCCCCTCCTCCTGGCCCAGCCTCACTTGAGAACCTCCAAGAAAACACATTTCTCCACTTCCCAGGGCAACTTATCCCATGTAGTTGGGAAGTTCAGACATTTTGCCTGAATCAGATTTCCTGTAATTTAAATCCATCTCTTTTTATTCCATCTTTAGTGGTAAACACCCTCACAAGACTCTTCTAAATATCTGAAAAACACTTTCCAACCCTCCCGTCAATCTTCTCTTAACTGGGCTGAACCTAGCAGTGCCTTCCACCTTTCTCTAGATCACGCCCAAGGGCAGACCAGCAAAGCACTTCCCAGGTTTATGTTTCTTTGGAGAAGAGAGAAAATGATACTTAGGACATCTTTGTAATATTTGCCTTCTTTACAAATACAGGCAGAACGTAAGCAAACAGCATGCATTCCTACAAGACAATAGATTCACTACCCAGTGACAGATTTCCAGAGAGAGGCACCTCTGCACACCTAAAGGTGCTCTCAGCACAACCTCTCTTCTTTCCAATAACTGCTGTTTGTCACACATAACCCACCAATTATGCCTCTCGGACCCCCACCTCTGCTGGTGAATTCAGGGGTCAATCCACAACTAAGAAGAAACATTAATATGCTTCTGTCCATTTGCCATGTGACAGCTCTTTACATATTTGAACATCCTATCTCCTTGGTTTCTCCTTTCCCAGGTGAAACATACCCAGCTCCCTCAACCGTTCCTCAAAAGGCTTGGTTTTCAGATGCTTGATCATCTTGCTCACCCTCCTCTGCACATGTTCCAGCTTGTCAATATCCTTCTTAAATTGTGGTGCCCAGAACTCTATGTGTGGTCTGACCAAGGCAGAATAGAGTGGTGCTATTACGTCCCTTGATTTGGTCACTAGAACTCTGTTGATGCAGCCCAGAAGAGTATTATCCCATTTTTGTTGCTGCATCACTGTCAACTCAGGTTCAGCTTGTGGCCTACTATGACATGTACTGCATGCAAGGGGTACTACCAATAGAGTTGAATTTTAACAAGATGAATTTTAACAGGGAGAAATGTAAAGTATTGCACTTGGGCAAAAAAAATGAGAGGCACAAATACAAGATGGGGGACACCTGGCTTGAGAGCAGTACATGTGAAAAGGATCTAGGAGTCTTGGTTGACCACAAACTTGACATGAGCCAACAGTGTGACGCGGCAGCTAAAAAAGCCAATGCAATTCTGGGCTGTATCAACAGGAGTATAGCATCTAGATCAAGGAAAGTAATAGTGCCACTGTATTCTGCTCTGGTCAGACCTCACCTGGAGTACTGTGTCCAGTTCTGGGCACCACAGTTCAAGAAGGACACTGACAAACTGGAACGTGTCCAGAGGAGAGCAACCAAAATGGTCAAAGGCCTGGAAACGATGCCTTATAAGGAACGGCTAAGGGAGCTGGGCATGTTTAGCCTGGAGAAGAGGAGGTTAAGGGGTGATATGATAGCCATGTTCAAATATATAAAAGGATGTCACATAGAGGAGGGAGAAAGGTTGTTTTCTGCTGCTCCAGAGAAGCGGACACGGAGCAATGGATCCAAACTACAAGAAAGAAGATTCCACCTAAACATTAGGATGAACTTCCTGACAGTAAGAGCTGTTCGACAGTGGAATTTGCTGCCAAGGAGTGTGGTGGAGTCTCCTTCTTTGGAGGTCTTTAAGCAGAGGCTTGACAACCATATGTCAGGAGTGCTCTGATGGTGTTTCCTGCTTGGCAGGGGGTTGGACTCGATGGCCCTTGTGGTCTCTTCCAACTCTATGATTCTATGATTCTATGATTCTAGTTACCCATTCTAAGTCAAAAACCATCTCCTTTAGTATTTCCATTTGGAGAACTGAAAAAAGTGCTTAAAATTGGAGACAACAATAAGTTATGGTTTACTGTTACAAAATGATCCACAGCAAGCCTTGGGCTTGCGCACTCCCTTCTCTGTAGTTAACTATTGTAAGCCATCGTTAAAAGTAACTACAGTTTTTTATTCGTTCATTCATTCATACATTCAGTTAAGGGTTTGGCCTTGTATAACAGTAAACTGTAGTTAATTGAAATGAATGCTTCCAGTCTCCTCATGGATGTGCCAGTGGAAAGTGGGAGCACCCAAACTTAAGATTTGCCTAGGCTCCTTCCAGTAAAGATAAGCCATTCAAGTAAAGATCAGCAAGCTGTCTTGAGTCCTGTCAGGGGGATAGATAGACAAGATAGATAAAACCATAGTTTACTGCTATGTCTAAATGCAGCCAATGCCTCACATTAATAAACCAGAAGGCAATGTTTAGTTGATAAACTCATAGAGCTCTAAATCTTTATGATTATTCCAGTTGTTTCTTTTGATACCTGAGCAGAGGTGGCTGGGCAGACACCTGTCAACTAATCCCAAAGAGTAGAACTCATCATTGCTAACTTCCAAACATTCTGTCTGTGCAAACACTACCAGGTGAAATTATTACCCCTTTCTTTTTCTACCCCACTACTCTGAGGGTTCTTTTGGGGGGTGGGCATGGGGGCACATTGGGGGAGGAGAGTGCAGAAAGCCCCATTATGCAAAAAGAAGTCTTTCTGCAGGGCTTCTGCTGATGAGGCTGATTAGTGGAATCCTACCAAATACTTTTGCAGTTGCAAGTCTACCTCGTTCAGTTAAAGCCAATGGTTCTGTTATCTAACCCTTTCTAGCACAAACTCCCAGTCTACTGAAATTCAGCAAAGCCAGTCATGAGATCTAGAAAAGTGGGTTTTTTAAAAAATATTTTATTAGAAGAATTTCATTTATAAAAAGATAAGAGTGAGAAAAAAGCAAGAAAAAGGCAAGAGAATAAAAAAAGAAAAAATACTGCTACATTACCATGCATATATGTATATTATTATCCTAATACAGTACACACATAATCATCAAGAATCAAATATATTCTGTGTAAACTCATTCCAAATATCATTGTATTTATCCAAAAAAGTCTGTGTCTAAAAGTTGTCCGTTCATATGTTGCCAATGTTGTCAAGTTAAGGGGAATATTAGCTCTAATTCTTCCAATTCATCCGTATCATTAGGGTGCATTGAATCCATTTTCGCTGTCCTGCTGTCAATTTCCATACAATGGGTATATAGTTCAAGAGCATATTCACCTCTGAAAATCTTAAATTTTTCTGTAGTTTCTTGTTTATATAGTCCAGCACTTTCTCCCAAAACTTAGAAAGCGTGGGACACAGTAGAAGCATGTGTTTCAAAGAAGAATTGTCCATATTACATCTCCAACAAAGAGCTACATTACATTGTCCTTTCCTATACAAATGTAAGGGAGTCCAATAGATTCTCAATAGTATTTTCTGTTGTAGAAGTCTTAGTTTAGGTTCCATCAATACGTCTGATACCAACGCCAAGACATTTTCCCACTGTCTAGGTAATAGTGAACATTCCAATCATTTATTAAACTCTGCCTATCAAACTTATTTGTTGATAATAAATATCTATAAAAAGTAACCACTGGCTTTTTAGTTTCAAATGAATTATCCAATTGTTCCAACATTTTGGGTGTCTCAAGACACTAGAAAAGTGTTCTTTTAAAAATGGAAGCCATCTTAAAGTCCATCAGGAATATTTTGGATCTGGTTACCAGATTTTATGGAAGTGAAGTTATCCTAAGTAACTACCTTATAAAGCAGTGTTTCCCATTTTATTAGTGTTACAAGAGTGGTTTGCAAATGCAGCAATGCTGAACATCTCTCCGGCACCCAGTGGGATGCGGTGGCTTCAACAAAGGGATAAACACAGCCAGCTCATCAGAGGGGCAGGGATGTCCATGTTTTCCATGTCTCCCTCCCTTCCCCAAACTCCCTAGTCGAGAGTCTCTTCCCCATCATTAAAATTATTGACGCCAGCTTTCGAGACATGGTTAACACAAGCACCTCCTATTACTGGAAGTACCTTCCTTCCTTCCTTCTTCTTTTTTAAAAGTGTGATTATATTAAGCTCAAAGTTTGAGTAGGCATCACTTACTTTAATGCTGAATACAAAATTTACATGCAAGTCACCAGCTTCCCTCCAAACATGCTATAAATTACCTAACATGTTGACTTGGGCATACAGTGTGGCTCTATCATTGAACTCTGTCAGGGGTGGGTGGCGGGGAGAGAGATAAAAGGCAGGATTCAATGGGAGTCCTATTGAAACAAATGGGAGCTGCACAAGATCACTGTTGGGATCTTCCACAGGTCTAACTCACAGGTTTGTGTCCTAGGAGTCCACTAAATCCAACATACTTAACCTTCACACGAAAAGTTCGCTGTGTGTGCCGCCAACACACATGAGCTGAGAGCATCTAATAGGTAAGGCATGGTCTTCTCTGTTGTGGTACCCATTTTGTAGACCCCTACACACAGAAGCACGCAAGCTGTGTCTTTTGTATATGTATTACCCCTTGGCAAAAATGGGTATTGGCAAACTCTTCTTTTTTAAAAAGTCAAGTTTGATTGGCCAGCACCCCTTCAGCCAGAACCTGCAAAATAGCCAAAATCTCCTACCCAAACCAGAGGGGAGGGGGCAAAATGGGAAAGGCAAATTCCTGTATGCCAAGCTAGTAAAAATAAACAAAATAAAAATCCATCTTTTCTCAAATCTTCTAAATTGTTTTTTTCATTGCTGCTTATGATTATGCTTTGCTGCGAGCATGAATTCTTATTACGGTTGTGCGAAATTCTGGTTATCTTAAGGTACTTTTAGGTTTGTATTCCACCTTGGGCAAATACCAGTAAGGCCGTCAATGAAATCTCAGAAAGCCAGAAAAACCCCATTTGGCATTTAGAAAAATAGTCTGTTCCTAGCAGGGCCTTGCTTACTCAGCTGGGGAGCGTTCTGTGCTTGATTTATTAGTTGCTGGTTTAGTAGTTACTGTATTTAGTTTTTAAATTTATACACTGTGTTTCTACAATATATATATTTCAGGTAACTTACGGTCAAAGCAAAAAACAATTCACTGTAAAAAGGATGAAAGTATCAATAAAACCACAGATATGATTTAGATCAGTGTTTCCCGAAGTGGGTGATACCGCCCCCTGGGGGGTGCTGGAATGATCCAGGGGGGAGGGGTTAAAAACGCTAAAATGGGTGGGCTATCAATCTAGATAAACACAGCGATGAAGTAAAAAGTAAGCCTCAGGAAGTGCCATTGGGCACACGGCACCAGGAACTTCCCCAGGACCTGCACACAACCCTCTGAAATTATTTCCCCTGATATTAATATGCGCTTTTGTGTGTGTCAAATTCCACTTCGGCACTGTGCTCCTTTAAAAAGGCAGCCGAAGCACAACATCCAGCTTTGTGAAGAAAAGCAATGCATACCAGTCCAAGTACTCCTGGACGGGCGGCAGCAGCAAAGTGTCTTCACTGACCATGCAAGGAAGAGCATGAGAGAGGCAGGGGTGGGGGGCGGGGAGTCTATTTGAAAGCCCATTCTAACCAGCCCTAATAAGTTAATGCAGAAATCCTCCCGTTGAGGCCATCTATAGGAGACACTAGCCTCCCCTGAATCAAGAACTGTTATGTTGTAATATAATAGATGTAAATTAAAACAGAAAATCTATCATGCCTCTAATGTTGTCTGATAGCTGAGTGTGTGGATCTGTACAAGGAGAGGCACAGCGAGGAAGGGTGATATATGGCAAAGCTGGATAGAGGGTGAAAAGCGTGGCGAGACAAGCGGGAGAACGCCGCAGCCCTCTCTCCCTCCTCGGACCCAAGGGCAAGAGAGGAATAAATGTTGATTAGTGTTGATTTTGTCCGACGCGTGCTTGCCGAGTGACAGTTGGACTAAGCAGCTCTGATAGAGAACCATTAATCTTGGTCTGGTTTAAGTAGAGTATATTAATTTGTGTCATTTTTACTAAGTCGTACTGAGAAAGGCCTCTTACTGCTTTGCATTTGACTGCTTTGGTGGTTTAGCCTCCTTTTCCTCCTTCTCCCCCCCCCCATCTCTTTCCCTCCCTCTCCCTCTCTTCCCGCCCCCCCTTACAGCAGTGGTGGCAGCAGCAGCAGCACCACCATATTCAAATGACACAGCAGGGGGCCAAGAGACCGGGAGCTCCTCACTTGGATTAAGAAAATAAACTCCCAGGGTGTTGGCATAGCAACAGCATTTCAGATGAACTGCTATATAGGCAATGATTAATAAATTAACATTTTTATACAGTTGTTCTTCTCTCTTTTTTGCTTCCCCTCCCTTGGATAACAGGAAAAGAAAGCATGCTGGCAAAGGTTGGGGGGGGGGAATGGATTGGGGCGAAAAGGGGTACACAGAAAGACTGCAGTTAGCCTTATCTGCCAGGGTGATGGCCTTGCAGGAGGTGGGGCTGCTTAAAATCACATTGAGCAAAGGATTTGCTGATGGGTGTAGTCCGTGACTGGGTACCAAGAGGCATATGTGCTGGGATGTATCAAACTATATTCCCCTGCAAGTTCACATGTTACCAAAAAAAACCCCAAAAAACCCCACTGAGATGGGGGTGGGGAGGAGCATTTCCCTCCTAAAGGATTCCATCCAAACATTACAACGTATCTGAGCCGTACATTTAACCGAAACTACCACAAATATGAAAATATGAGCAGATAAACCAAGAAGGTGAACAAGCAATTGCTTCTGAACATAATGGTCTGCTTCATGAATATCTCAGGGTCTTAGCCCTTGTGGTGCAAACAGCCTTACTGTGCTGATCTTTGGCTCTATTGGGGGCAGGGTGAGCAGTGCAGTCATACCGGGTGTGCAGCCAAGAAGGGAGCCTTCTCAAAATCCCGTAAGCACTTGCCCTTCTTCGCGAAGTGAGGGTCTGAGGGCACTGGCATGGCCATGGAGTCCTCCTGCCACTTTTCCACGGGGTGGCATATTACCAAGGTCTGCCCCTGGCTATACCCCCCCCCCTTCACCAAGTAGTAGCACATAATAAAGAGAAGCATCTCTGGCCATGTACAGAGAGTCTCTGACTCTCCCCTCCTCCTCCTCCCCAAACTGAACAACTGCAGCATATCCTAACACAATGATGGACCGGGCCCATGTCCTATAAGCAATGCAGCAGTGAACTTTCTTGACATGTTGTCCTGGCCGCACATAAACGTATGCCAGACTTAAATAATGGCTTAACCAGGAATTTACAAATATGCTGGTATAAGCTGCTTGGTGTAATCATGCCTCTACACCCCTAGTACCACCCCAGGAGAAAAACCATGGTTCATCTTTGGGTTATTCTTGCTTGTTTCCACCCAGCATGGTGAGGACAGGGATGGGGAGAAGCAGGATTTGAGCAGCATGCACCAGACCCATTTGTTTGTTCCCTGTTAAGTCACTGTTTGGTTTAACTCTGGCTTCTCATTATGTGCAAACCTGGCCACTCTTTGAACACAGTCCATAAAAATTGTCAGAAAGGTTTACGTTCAAAAAGTATATTATGTCACTGCTAAAGGATGTAGTACTCCATACGCAACGTCAAAATTCACTTTCACTGCTGGTTAAGGCAAAGTTTGGGTTAATGTTGAAAATAACAGCCTTTGTATACATGAACAATTAATCCAATTGTGTTATGCCGGATAAGAAAGATTATATTCAAGAGTCACAAGTCATGACAGTTGTCTAAGAAGCTGGCAGCTCCATTTAATAATTTAAACCATGTGTATTCTCCTTTTTATCAAAGATTTCAAGAAGATATACAAAAATAGAAAATAAGAAATTCATTCAAAACAGCAAGCAGAAAAAAAGCAGAAATAAAGACCCAAGAAAGTAAAAATGTTTTAAATTGCCTGGGTGAATAAAGAAAAGTTTTCGCAAGATGCCTAAAAAAAACCCCAGCAAGGATGCTGATACCAGGAGGCATAACTCCACTACTCTTTGGAGAAGAGCATCCACTTGGTATGAGAGAAGGTTGTTTTGTTGAGTTGTTTAGTCGTGTCCGACTCTTCGTGACCCCATGGACCAGAGCACGCCAGGCACTCCTGTCTTCCACTGCCTCCCGCAGTTTGGTCAGACTCATGTTTGTGGCTTCGAGAACACTGTCCAACCATCTCGTCCTCTGTCGTCCCCTTCTCCTTGTGCCCTCAATCTTTCCCAACATCAGGGTCTTTTCCAGGGAGTCTTCTCTTCTCATGAGGTGGCCGAAGTATTGGCGCCTCAGCTTCAGGATCTGTCCTTCCAGTGAGCACTCAGGGCTGATTTCCTTCAGAATGGATAGGTTTGATCTTCTTGCAGTCCATGGGACTCTCAAGAGTCTCCTCCAGCACCATAATTCAAAAGCATCAATTCTTCGGCGATCAACCTTCTTTATGGTCCAGCTCTCACTTCCATACATCACTACCGGGAAAACCATGGCTTTAACTATACGGACCTTCGTTGGCAAGGTGATTTTCTCTGTTTTTTAAGATGCTGATGAGAGAAGGTACTTGCATCTCAAGCTGTCTAAGGCTTTAAAGTGAAGCACCAGCATTTTAAACTGGACTCAGAAGTAAATAGGTTAACCAATGGGGAAATTCTTTTAAGTCTAGGAATGTATAATCTGAGCAAACAATGCTGGTTAACAACTCTAGCACTTCCTCTCCTGAGCTAACAGCCCTGCTATTGTTTGAAGAACAACCATCAGACTGCAAAACCTTCAGGTCAAAAGAGTCCTGCCAGAGGTTATTTTATCTCACTTCACTTCGATTCACCCATCTGAACTACAGTAGCCCTTCTTCCCTCTACAACAGCTGCCTGCAAACAAAACATTCCACGGGTGCCATCTTCTCACCACAGCAAATGCCCATGATCGGAAAGGACATATATGTTTAATGTCTTGTAAGCAGGCGCCTGTTAAAAGGAAACCGGCTAAAAGAGCCTCTGTCAGGAAAAAGGTGGCAAGCTGCAAGCTTACAACCAGAGCAGGTCTCTCTCACTTTACAGTTCTATAAGAAAGCAGCTCTGCTGAATTAAAACAATTGCCAGTTTGGGGTGAAGGCAGAGGTAACAAGCATGGCGGAAAGTGGTCTGAACAAACATTTGGTGGAAATACGTTCCAGAGCATGTGAGCAAAAAAAAAAGTGGCTTACAGCAATTAACATTCAGCACAAAAATGCTGCTGGGGAGTGTAGTGAATGAATGGAAATGAGACACCGTCCCTCATGCTTACAGTTGAAAAGACAAGACACAGGAGGGGAGGGCAGGTAGAGGTAGAGGAGGAAGATCGGTTTGACAATGCCAGAACAAAAGATATCGCAGGCGTTATCATCCTCATTCTTTCGAACAGCAAATTCAGGTGGTTGAGTGCTTGTCAGTTTCAAGCAAAGTGTCCATGCAAATAATAATAATAAAGTAGTAGTTTCTACATACTTGGGAGATTCCACTCAGAAGTACATACATTTGTAAATTAAAAGAAAAATATTTTAACATCCCACCACCACCTAAATGTGAGTACCTGTGAACTTCCAGGATATATAAAGTATCAAGACATGGACGAGGGCAGAGAGAGATAGGAGGAGTAAGATGAAGATATTCACCTACTCAAGCCCTTAACCACGTATAATAAGCATCTTGGAGAAGGTAGATTCGGGATGAGGAGATGGTGGTCCATGCAATGGAACCATTGAGGCCAGACTATGGGAGAAGAGGCAGGGCCACTGCAGCTTAGGGTGCTCCTTATACCTGTTCTGAACCCCAGCATACTCTGAGTTAAGTCCCAATAGTGCACACAGCGAGCAGCGTAGTCTAAGAAGAAAGTGCTATTGGGACAACAGTCCCAAGGGCAATGCTAGAGTCCAATGATCAAATATAGGTTCAAAGTCAAACCATAAGGCCACTTTCTCATCTCTGAAGAAGATCCATTTGGAATCCTAGGGTCAGTTCCAAAACTGCAGTCCAGTGGAGCTCCTGAAACAGTCAAGCCATGGTCCATCAATGATGGAAGTTGAACAGACACAGACTCTCCTTGCTTCTCTTTTTATTCCACTCAGTCTTCACCTGATCAACTACTAAGCTGGATTGTGTTCTCTTGCATGCCCCAAGTGCACTTTCCGCTCTTCATGACACCTCGGAGCCTGTCATGTCTGTGAAGATGGGAGCATCTCTGGTTCTGGAGATGTCTCCCCTTCCCCTGACTCCCCTGAACTGTCAGCTGTGCCTACAATGTTCTATGATGTCCGGTAAGGATTTCTCTCTCTCTCTCTCTCTCTCTCTCTCTCTCTCTCTCTCACACACACACACACACACACACACACACGTGTTTCTGCTTTTGCTGCAAGGAGAACCATGGACAAACATTTAAATATATATATTTTTTAAAAAAGTTAATCATAGAAGATTGTCACTGTGACTTTTCTACCTATCAATATACAGGTAAACGGAAACAAAACCACAGCATGCTGGATGACCTGGATATGGGATGCAACTGGTATGAGGACTCTCCCAACAATTTCCTTCACAAAGGCTGGTGAACATATGGTAAGGATGGACAAAAGTGTCAAGTTTCATTTCTCTCAGTTTCTCATATTTTCCCATGTTAAATTCAGTTCCTGGTAGGTGTGTCGCTGTCACTTACTGAGAAGAAGACAGGAAGAGGCAAGGTGACAGGAAGGTTGGTGCAGGTCACTGAAGGAGCCAATCCAAGCAGGCACTCCAACTGATTTCCAGCTCCTGTCACTTCTCCAAATAGGTTTGTAGCTCCTTCTGCTTTCCCATGCTTTCTCCTACTTTAAAAAGTTACTATCTAGTATTCTGTTGTGTAACACTCCATTCCTCTTTACTTTCTGCCTTAAACATAAGGAGAGTCATGCTAGATCAGGCCAATGAACCATCTAGTCCAGCATCCTGTGCTCACAGTGGCTAAACATATGCCAAAAGGAAGTCCGAAAGCTGGACATAAGCGCAAGAATGCTCTCAGCACTTGGCCTCCCCAACAACTGGCATTCTTAATCCAGTGTGTGCTGATGCAACTAGAGGCAGGATGCATCTTGCTCCAAAAACAGCTACATTTTCAAATGAATGCTCAATATTTCACAAAGTAATGCAAATTCTTAATACTTAATTGTTTATGTTTTTGTTCTGATTTTCCATATCCAAGTCTGTGAAGCAGAGAGAAGAATACTAGAAAAAGGTATTAAATGTTATCATCTCATAAAACTACAAATATCAAATTTCTTCCAAATTCCAGCATGGTGCAGGATCAATAGGGCGCATGTAACAGAAGATCAATCGTTTCCATTCTGCAAGGTGTCACTTACAGAGATGGAATTAAAACGGAGGTTGTAATACCGGAACTGTAAGTTATGCTTTTTTTTAAGGAAAAAAGAAAGAATGAAACTCAACCATAAAATGGCACTTTCCTCCCTCCCCCCACCTTCCAATCTCAGACTTTTCAATTAAGAGAGTGCAAGGACAAATGGTCCCATTGCCTTTAGCTTTAAGTTATAAGTGCTTCTGAAACCTCTGTCAAAGCATTTAGTAACGCAAGATTTAAGATGCCCAATTAATTTTTCTCCAACAGGCAGCCAAATGTGGATGCAGAAGGAGGTTAAAAGCTAAGTGTTTAATTAATATTAAATTTATTTGATTCTTTACCACTGAAAGCATTGTAAAATTGAAAAAGCAGTTATTTTTATGGTCACTGTGCTCTGCTTTGATCTTTGATCCATGGTATAAAATCACAGTGTGTAAAGATTCTTCTGCTTTACTGTTCTTGTTTAATGATGGGGAGGACAGACATGCTGGGGTGGAGTGGGGGGAGAGATGTTGAGGTTGCAGGGGGGACATGGTCACCGTTCTCCTAGGACCTGCTGCTGCTGAAAAGCTGCAAGCAGCTACAGGTAATGAGAACATAGCATCTGGGCAATGCTTCCAGATGTTTTTTCTGAGGCCCCTTCACAACAGGCATCAGAAGCACACAGATGGTCAGGTCCCAAAGATTTCTTTAATTTGGTGCTTTACCAAGCGGGTTATAACTCCGACCCATTTTCCTTCAAACTTCACTCATGCCACATTGTGACATGGTTTATGTCAAATATGATAAGTGCAAGTCCCACTCATTTTGTGCATCTCACTCATGTCACACGTAGGGAAAGGGGACAAGTGGGTATGGTGTAACTTCAAGCAACACAAAGCAACAGGATCAATTTCTGTTTTCATTTTGTACACATTTGCAATTTATAGCAACTAACAGCTTGCAATGTGCACATTTTGCAGAAGCCAAAGAATTTATACTTGAACAAAAGCAAACATAGCCGTTTGTAAGATAGCCACAAAACTGCAGAACATATAAGCCACAATACCATCTTGGATCACAAAAGAAGTGTTCACACATTCATGGAATCTTGAAGTTTGAGATCCCTCCTACATCACCCAATCCAACCTCCTGCCAATGTAGGTACCTCATTCTCTATGTACTTTCTTACAGTGATCATCTCCCACTTGCTCACAACCCAGCATCCACCAAATTCTACACTTGACATAAGCATCACATCTAAAGTTCAGTGCCACTTCATTTTTGAACGGCATTCCAAATTCCATCTCAACCATGAATCCACTAGGTGTCCCTAAGCAAGTTTGTCCCTCACCCTCAGTTTCCCTAACAAAATATGTAGGATCACAGTAACCTCTACCCCTCTGCAGGGTCAAACAGTCCTTAGTGAGAATCCTTACTGAGTTTCCAGTTGGCATAGCTAGTGTGCTCCTGTCAAAACACCAATCACTCTATGAGATGAAGAGAAGTCATCCAGTTTTGTAATCTGCCAAGAAGCCGGGGGTCAATGACACCACCGGAGAAATGCAAAAAACTTTGGGGTTTTTTTAACCAAATAGAACCAAATATAGTTAATAATTCATTATCAAGGCCACTCTACAGCAGTGGTAGTACTTCCCAGGGCAGTGATAGAAGAAGAAGAAGAAGAAGAGTTTGGATTTGATATCCCGCCTTTCACTCCCCTTCAGGAGTCTCAAAGCGGCTAACATTCTCCTTTCCCTTCCTCCCCCACAACAAACACTCTGTGGGGTGAGTGGGGCTGAGAGACTTCAAAGAAGTGTGACTGGCCCAAGGTCACCCAGCAGCTGCATGTGGAGGAGCGGAGACGCGAACCCGGTTACCCAGATTACGAGACTACCGCTCTTAACCACTACACCACACTGGCTCTCAAGACGAAGTGTGAACTCTCTCCAGGGGGGGTGAAAGCCTGGCAAGCAAGGCAAGCATAAGCCCCATGATGAGAGTATCCATACCATTAGGGCCTCTGGAAGAGCATGAGTTGGCCCATACATGAATGCCCATCACTTTATTTCTCTAAACTTTCTCATTTTACACTTGGTGACTGGCAGCTGCTGAACACATGAACTCAACTCCAACGAAAAGCACTGTGTTTGAGGTGTGAGGCAAGTTCTGTCTACATGTCAGCAACTGATCTACCAGTCAAATGATGCACACAGATGTCTGAACCAGCCCTGCGTGTTAAATCTAAACAGAGCCATAATTGTAGAAGAACAGTTAACGTGACATTATTTATTTAGTTGTTTATTTCTTTATCACCCACCCTTTACCCTAAGGTCCTAGGGTAAGTTAAAGCATTAAAACACTCAGGAGCAGTTGGGGGCAGCATTGCTGGTCTCTGAGACCAACTGCAGAGGCTGGGCAAGTTCATATGGGAACAGACAATTTCTGAGAATCACCAGCACTTTAAATCCAGATACAAATGGACAACAACTGCATATTTGTATAAGATCAGTATGTGATCTGACCCTCCAGTGCCAGAAAACAAGCATTTTTCACCAAAGTTTCCAGATTGCTTTTATAAAAGCAAGTCCAGATAGCAAGCACTGTAGTAATCTAGTCTAGTCTAATAGTCAGGGCCTGGAAAACTTATGCCAGATATACCTTCTCCAAGAAAGACCACAGCTGGCATAGGTGGCAAAAAGAATACCCTGTCAATACTAGCATATTCAGGGAACTTGATGGATTTAGAAGTACCTGCAAGCTGAACAATTCTTGCTTCACAAGAAGGTCAATATTTATTTAGACTGAGTCAACCCCATCTTCAAGATCAAGTTTGCTAGAGATGCAGCAAGAGCAATTTTCTCAGTTATACCACACAACCTTTAAGGCAAGCCCATCTGATGCCCATTTTACACATGGTAAAACTGGTACATTACTGGCATTGTCTAACACTGTCTCTATGCTATTTTAAATATATATATGGAGAGAGTGTGTGGTGTAGTGGTTAAGAGTGGTGGACTCGTAATCTGGTGAACTGGGTTCGCTTCCCCCCTCCTCCACATGCAGCTGCTGGGTGACCTTGGGCTAGTCACACTTCTCTGAAGTCTCTCAGCCTCACTCACCTCACAGAGTGTTTGTTGTGGGGGAGGAAGGGAAAGGAGAATGTTAGCCACTTTGAGACTTCTTAAGGCAAGGGTGCCCAAACTTTTTTCAAAGAGGGCCAGATTTGATGAAGTGAAAATGCATGAGGGCCTACCAAAGTTTTCGAGGTTTTTTTTTAGGATTGAAGTTGTTGAACTTTTTAGGATTTTACCCCAGGACATATACTGCCACGGGGGCTGGATTAAATCAACCGGTGGGCCGGATTAGGCCCCGGAAACGGACTTTGGACATGCCTGCCTTAAGGGGAGTGAAGGGCGGGATATCAAGTCCAAACTCTATGTAGATTTACACTAGTTTCTGGAATAAAGACTGGAAATTAGTTGTATGTGTGCAAAAAACCCAATCAGAGATTGCATCATAATGCAGTTGTGGCAAAGCAAATTTCACTGAAATCACTGGGGACTTACTTCCTCATAAAACAGCATCTGAGTGTCAAAAGGGAAAGAGGAAAGCTAACTGATTTGCTGGAATGGCATTTATATGCAGTTAACATGCATGCATGCATGCATGCATGTACACATGCACAACAAATCTCTCTTCCCTCACCCACAACCAATTCCTGTTCATCCATTTTCAGCAAATGTTTATCTGAGGCCACATCCAACCGGATTTGTCAAGCCCCCTCTTAACAACTTGTTGTCACAGTCCATTACCAAATTGCATATAGTTATATATTCCACTAATTAGGCTTCTAAAATATCATTAACATGTCTCTTGATCATTAGCATAACGTATGAGGCGTCCTCGTTAGGCACGACTCAAGTTTGTTAACGTGATAATGAAAGGCACAGGGCTGGCATTATGGGAGCTGTGCTGATAGGAGGTTCGGAACATCAAAAGCAATGAAGCTAAACAAAAATGGAAAGGGGGGCAGAGATAAAAGAATACACTTGGAAAAAGAAGTGAAGCAGCAGTCAAAAGCTTCAGGATCGGGGTGCATCTAGTTTGGGGAAGCAGAAGTCAGAGGGAAAAGACATATGTGACCAAAGAATCATGTTGTCTTTTACTGGCCATTTGCTCTAGAAGAATCCCACCAATTACACCTTCCAGCCCCGTAAGTCTAAGGCACAAACCAGGAGGAACTTCTCATGAACAAGTCCTACTGAAATGAGCAAAAGTTGAACATTAAAAGCTCTTCTGCAGCTCCCGTTCTCTTCCGTGGGACTTGCTCATGCATGCTCCTAGGGAAATTGGGAAATTAGGGCTGCAGTTTTAATTGCAAGACCTACACTAAACGCCAACATTCATGGATTTGAGCAGAGCAGGAACAGTAAAGAAAGAATATTCTGACAAACGAAGTTGTTGATGCAGCCATTTACAGAATCAAAGTTTACATGGGGCTATAAAAAGGTTGCAATAAATTTGCATAGTTAGGAATTTCAATTATTTGTCTGCAGTGCTAGGAGTCAAGGTATTAGCATCCTCATTATAGGAGCAGCTGATACGTTTGAATCAGTAAAATAAAACAGCCTGCAAAAAATACAGGGGAGTTTGATTGGGACCGAAGAAAAGAGGCAAAGGGCTCCCCAAACCAGAGATTGGGATATATCTGTCTTGTGCCCAAGCAAGAAACCCTGACAAGAACAGAAAGGGGAATCTGAAGAGACTTACCTTCTCCCTTGTCAGTTTGCCTACCCCCCCCCCCCACCAGAACGGGACTATTAAGATCACCGGATGCTATTTTGTGAATTCCTGCACCATCTGTAGTGAGGTGAGGCTTTTCAAGAGGTTTCATTTGTTGTAGTGCTACTCTGTCATATTGGATGCATGTTTATTAAAACCTGTATCACTCCCCCAACCAACCTCATTCCAGAAACCCACTTAAAATAATACTTTGGGAGATTAGGTAAAGGTAAAGGGACCCCTGACCATTAGGTCCAGTCGTGGCCGACTCTGGGGTTGCGGTGCTCATCTCGCTTTATTGGCCGAGGGAGCCGGCGTACAGCTTCCGGGTCATGTGGCCAGCATGACTAAGCTGCTTCTGGAGAACCAGAGCAGCACACGGAAACGCCGTTTACCTTCCCGCTGGAGTGGTACCTATTTATCTACTTGCACTTTGACGTGCTTTCAAACTGCTAGCTTGGCAAGAGCACGGACCGAGCAACGGGAGCTCACCCCGTCGCGGGGATTCGAACCGCTGACCTTCTGATCTGCAAGTCCTAGGCTCTGTGGTTTACACCACAGCGCCACCCATGTCCCACTTTGGGAGGTTACACACCTGAAAAGTGTTCCAGTGCAGTGCTGATGAGAGAGGAAATTCAGCATGTGTAATTAAACTCAGCCAGAAGCCCTCCTCTGACATTAGCTCCTTTGGAGCCTTCTAAAACCAGAAGCTAAGGAAGCCATCACAAAAGAGCAGGCCAAGTCTCTTCTGGTCCCCACATAATTAGATAATTTCCCCAGCACAATTCAAGGTGCTGGGTTTAATCCAGGAAGTCTTAAGTGGTTTGGGGTGAACGTACTTCCTCCTCCCCATTTTCACCCCTCAGATCCACCCAGGTTTCTCCTTTGCAAGGCCGCATTAACGCTCCCCAAGCACATGCCCACCCCTGAGCATCGCTTATGTGGAGAGTCAGCAAAGCCAGGTCATCTTTCAGAAACACTAGTCTGTCCTCAGTGGTGGTGGAGATCTTATCCAGTTGTGGTGCTTAGACTAGGAAGGAAGGAGAGGTGTAAGTTAGTTTGAGAGAGGCTTGAAAAGCTGGTACAGTGGTACCTCGGGTTACATACGCTTCAGGTTACAGACTCCGCTAACTTTGTTTCAGGATGAGAACAGTAATCGTGCTCTGGTGGCGGGGCAGCAGCAGGAGGCCCCATTAGCTAAAGTGGTGCTTCAGGTTAAGAACAGTTTCAGGCTAAGAACGGACCTCCGGAACGAATTAAGTACATAACCAGAGGTACCACTGTATAGGGGCAGGGGAAAATCAGGCAGGTGGATCCTTTCTCCCTCTAGTATTTTTCCTCATTTTTCCTCTGCCCCAAGCAAGCAAAAAGAGCTGACAACTCACAGCTTATCATATGTAACTTTTAAGTGCCAACACAAAAAAAACCTCCAAAATGGAAAGAGTAAAGGGAAGGGATTGAATAGAAGTGCGTTGTATATTCTAGAACCCCAAGAAAGAGCAGAGGTGGTGCTGAAAAGGAGAATTTCGGTGGAACTCTAACATTCAAGTTGGTTTATTATGCTTATTTTGTTTTAGTAGAAGTTAAAATGAAAACCACAAGGGATGGGGGAGGGGAGCGATTAGTGGACAATCCGCAAGGGACTGGCGTATTGCCTCCAAGATTATTAAACTATAAAAAGGCGCTCTCTCTGTCTGTCTCCTCCAAATAGGCTTTCAATAGGAAACAGATGTGATGGCTGATCAACAAAACGCGGGGTATAAAATGGTCTTCCCCACTCATAGGCTGCAGATGCAAAGCTTTTAGTTGAAGCTGTGGAGTGAGGCTGGCCCCTCGAACTACAAAAGTGCAGCCAGGGCAGGCTAGGTGCCTGCCTTTCCAAATGCTCTTTCCTTCTCCCCCCACTCCACCTCAAGGCCCAGCCAGCTAGGAGTCTGGGGGCTTGACATAAATTTTGCTGACCTTGGGTGAAAAATTGCCTCGTTTCTAGGCTGGAAAAAAAACATTACATCATGTCGCTCATGTCAGATTCTCTACATGCCCCCCTCCATAGCTCCAACCCACAACGGAGGGTGGGTGTGTGGGGGGGTGTAACATAAAACTATCAAAACACCAGCAACGGAGAAGAAAGGGAGCCATTGTTGTGGGTTGTCAGCTCTCTTTGCTTGTTTTAAGTAGAGAGGTTTCGGGGCAGAGAGGGGGAGGCAAGACTGGAGACAGAAACTTGCCTTGGATCTATGCTGCCTGATCCCCCAGTGTGGCTTTTCAAGCTTCCCCAAACTAATTCACACCTCCTTCCTTTCCAAACCCAGTTCAGGGCCCTCGATGCATAATAAACAGAAGAAATGAAAAATAATTCCACTCCTTTGCTGCTATTCAGCTGCAAAATTCCAGCAAACCCAAAAACAGTCTAAGAAAAACATGACACCGTCAAAGCAATTGATAGGGATCTGGTGATGTTTGGGGGAAGCGTCTTATGTACTTTACGAGGCAGAGCTTCCTGGGGTATACGTTAGAGCCACTTATATTCTGATGCCCCACAGAATAATCTTATAGATATATCAGTCTTGTAATTATTATATATTAATCAGTTCAGGATCCTGAGAGGAAAAAATGTTTTGTGAATAAAACATTCTGATGCTCTCTGTGGCACAATGGGATAACAGTTTTAAAATCGGCATCAGAAATAGACTTCAGGAATGGTGGAGACTGGCTTAGCAGGAAAGAAAATTAAAATGAGAATATAAGGCAGCAACTGGTAAAAAGCCCAAACAAAGGCAACAATCAATGGAAAGGCAAACAAAAAGAAACCAAACAAACTAAAATAAGACTTTTGAGTTTTGAAAGGCAATAGGAGAAAGGCAATACTGTATTTTGGAGGCAGTGCTCCAGAAATACACAAAGCACAAAATCACCAAAGAAGTAGAATGCTGGCAGGACAAGAAGGAGGAGGAGGAAAGGGTTCCAAATTTATTGCCAGAGAAGATTCGGGGAAGAAATGAAACACAAATGAGAGCCCAACTGAGCAGCGACAGGCAGGCTGCAACTCCAGTTAAATACAGTACAACAAAGAAAGCCAGGCACTGCTGGCACTAGAATAATTCAGGCATGTGCCAAGTATTTGGATGGTACCCACCATGAACCCAGGAATCCCAGGAAAAGCCAGAAGTGGCCCTACCATGAATCAAGGTGAGGCAGATTATGGCTGCAATTATAGACAGAAGAATGGGAGACAGATCTGAGTCATGGGGCACAATCCACAAGTTCACACACACAAACACACACCTCATTTGAAATGAAGCGCGACGAATTGCACCATACTTGAAGGGGGGGATATCTGAATCATTTAATTTAAGCACAAACCACAACTTTAGACTCTTCTTCATTTAAACCTCCCTAATTCTTAACAGCCGCCTGTATAGTTCTAAATTGTGCACATAACCCCCTTGCCACGGAGAAAATGATGCATGAAGCTGCCTTCTACTGGGTCTACCTAGTATTCAGCATTCCAACTGGGAGCAGCTCTCTAAGATCTCAGAGGCAGGATCCGCATCCCAGATCTTTTCTAACTGGAGAGGCAAAACACGAACTTGGGGTTTACTGCATACAAAGCATGTGCTCTACCAGTAATGTATGGCCCAGACCTCACACAGTCGTATTATGTGAACTGGCCAAAACCTCAAGTCCGCAAGCATCCACACAGGAGTAAAGGGAGCATTTGGTGAGTTTTTCCTGTGTCTGCTGTTGTAGCCTTTTAAACCTTCTTGCAAAGAAAGGTGGTTCTGGGGGCACGCCATTTGCCTCCAGAGATGGGTCCTTCACTGAACTGTGCCTTCAGCCCACATCTCTCAAAGCCTCACTACTTCAAATTTATCAGCAAGCTCGATCTCTTGCAGCCTCCCCTCCAAGGAAAGTATCTTATTCATGCCAGTTGTGGCATGTCTGGGGCATAAGCCCCTCTTCTTCAGGAGAACACAGAGGAACAAGTAGGGGGAAGGTCATGCCAAAGGCTTTGGAGATAGATAGCTCTGCTTAGCAGCAATTACCAGAGTGCCATTAAAAGAGAAGGCAAGTGTTGGGAGTAGCAGAGAGGTTTAAACTTCTATAAAGGCAAGCAATTTGTTTCTTTGTACTAAAATGGGCAGAGTTATGTTAAATGGAAAAGTACAGGGGAGGGAGAATAGCTAAGTGGCCCAGTGTGGTCCCTATTAAACCTGTTTCTTGTAACCCACATGGAAGCACACATGGCCCTTGCAAATCCCAACCTAATATCTAATGCTGCTACTTATTATTCATATTGCACTGTACAGTGTCCAAAGTGTTTCACATACATTGTCCTGATGAAATCCTTACAAGAACCCTGTCATATAAGTTAGTAGTATCATTTCATATTGCAGATGGCATGGTGACTGAGCGATAATGACTCAGTTCACATGTAGTGCTAAGCATGAATGAGCAAGCACAGAGCAAAAGTCATGGTCAAATAACGCTAAGCCAAATCCTGGATTAGCTCTGGGTAACAAAACAGCAGGACTGGGGGAGGAGCGGAGCAATCATGATTTTTGCTCCATGTCCCCACATGCTGGCTGTTCATGTTTAGCTATGATTTGGCTTAGCATGGCGTTAACCAGGCCACACGTAGCATTGACTAAAGTTACACAGAAAATTCATGGCAGAAGAGAGTTCACAAAACTGCTTAGCAAGTGGTCTGTTTTCAGCTCAGGTTATTCCTGAATGACTACAAACGATGGGTCTAACAAACAAGCTTTTGTATTTTTTAACGTGTTCATTTAGAAATCATGGATCAAACCTAAGACATGTTGAGAGAGCAGGAGTAAAATATTTCTCATGCTAAAAGTCAAGGCGACCTCACCTAGTCTTCAAATCCATGAATTATTGGGGAGTAAGAGATTCCTACATAAAGTTCAAAGGAGGCATCAGGCTAAAAGCCACTGAGCGGTGGTCATTTGTGATTTCTTTTTTAAGACTAAAACAAAACTTGTGGACATCTCTTCTACATAAGGGCCAGAGAGAAAGCAGTTGGTCCCACTAACTGGCCGTAAAAGCCCTCTGATGACAACAAGTGACAATGCATTGGCTTTGGAGCCACACCTGGCCCAAGAGGGTGAGAACACCCAGTGAGCCTCACACCTTTTCTTCTGAGATGTACACTCTCATTAACATGTAATATGGTTTTATTGTCTGAAACAACGTCTGGTTTAGATCAGTGCCTTCATCCCAGACGCTGCAGCTCTGGAAGCTGGAGAACAGATGGTTTGTATTGGATGAGTCTTCCCTACCTCCCATTCTCCATCAACATCACTCCCTCCACCCCACCCCCATCATAATTCCTTACAAATTCCTGAAATACTTGCACTTAACAGAAAATTAGGCGCAGGGAAAAAGGAATGAATTGATAGTGGAGAGAATGTGGGTTTCAAGGATTTAACTGTAACCCTTCAATTTCTCATTTTTTGCTACTTCTACAGCAGTTTGATAAGACTACTTAGCACTTTTAGAGCCAACTAGAGTGGCATTGTGCAAACGTTGCAAACTCTTGGGTGGAACCAATTGCAAGAGCTTTTGCTACCTAGCAAGAGACAAGTACAAAAGAGTGAGGAAGGTCTTTGCAAGCAGCTCTGCCCACCTGGTTGCATTATTTCCAAGTCAACCACAGCTGCGTAGGGTTGCATCACAGGGAGGTAACACCATGTGGCTACAGGACTGTGCTAAGTGGGCCTATGGTACCTAAACTGCATTTCCCCACTTCCTACCATGGGTAACTGGAGATATCCTTTCATATAGCATGAAACAAGATTATCCACAGACATGAGAGACACACTGGTAGGCTTGCAGTGCAATAAAACGAACAGCCCCTATTACAAAGGTGCAGGCCTGAGGTCAGGAACCACCTCCTTTCCAATGAAGTCCTATGCAAAATAAAAGACCCTGGAATCAGGAGCAGGGTGTCACCAAATCCTAACATGGCAGAGTGGAAATTTAAAGCAGAGTTGGTGGCAAGGAACTGAAGCCATCCCTTGCCCAGCTTACCCATTCTTTTCCTCCTGAAAATGCTTTTTTCATCTCCCCCCTGCCCCTTGACTCTGCAACCAAAAGCAACTCCTGCTAGGAGAAAAACAGCTTTAAAGAGTGGATTGAGGAAAAAACAATGTGCAGGGGAAATGTTCAACTGCACTCTCTTTGTCCCTTTCTGAACTGTAAAATAGTGCTCAGGGCCGGCCCATCCATGAGGCAAGGTAAAGCAACCTCCTTCAGCGGCAGGATCCGCAGGGGCAGCAGATCCAGCCTCCAAGGAATGCAGCACCCGCTGCTGCTACCGCTGCTGCAGCGACAGCTGTGGTGCGCTGTGGTGTCATCTGTGGTGTCATCTGTGGTGCGCGACTATCGATGGGCCAATAGTCTTACTTCCTTTGTTCCTGTGGTGGAGGCCAGATCTGCTGCCTCTTCCGAAGCCCTCCCAGGCCGCCTCCACAGTGGCTTCTCAGTGAACAGGAGGCACTCCTGGTCTCCTCCCACCCCTAGGAAGGAAATGGTGGGCTCCTGGGCTCTACATCCACCAATCATGATTCAGAGCAGGCCCCTTCTCCCCCCACCCCCACTGTGATGGCCTCTGATTTCCACTTCAACCTTTGGATAAGGCTGATTTGATTTCCCCCTCCTTTGTTCTTCATGTAGATCTTCACTCCACTCCCTTGTTCCCGATGTAGATCTTCACTCACCCCTTCTTCCCTGGTGGGGAGGGGGGGTACCATTTTGTGGTTTGCCTCTGGTGACAAAATGTCTTGGGCTAGCCCTGAGAGTGTGTCTTCAGAGTTCAGAAAACTCAGGTGAGTTAATGTCATATTGCTTCTAATTTGCCCTTGCACTTCCCCTAGTAAATGAGTCCTGCCAACTAAACATACCACTGTTGTCAGAAACTATCCTCTGGCGAAACAGGGAGCAAGGCCTCCCCACAGGAACAAAGGAAGTAAGACTATTGGCCCATCTAGCTCAACACTGTCTACACTGGCTGGCAGTGACTCTCCAGGGTTTCAGGCAGGAGTTTTCCTCAAAGCTACCTGGAGATGCCAGGAACTGAACCTAGAACCATCAGCATATAAGGCAGATTCTCTATCCATCATCCTTGCATTGTATTTACTAAAGCACAGAACAAACATTGTGAGAACCTCCTTCGTAACTGTGGAATTGAACTCATATTCTTATTAAGTCCATGGGCTGGAGAAACATAACCATCTCTTCGCCACACAACTACCTAAAATGAGTCCAACTGTAGCCACCTCTGGGAAGAAGCAAGACAGCTGTGTGTAACTATGTGCAATGTTGCTAGAACAACTGTAGGAGAACCACCTGAAAGCAGCAGTGGGAATCTGACAGAGTAAATTGGGGAGACTGAAGTTGGCATTTGGCCAAGGTATTGGTTTTGCAGAAGTGCCACTGCTCTGGTTAATATCTCAGAGGCAAGGCTGTACACTCACACTGTCCCAGTGTGGAATGGCCAGATTAAAATGTTGGCACTGCTAACTGATGGAGGAATTCATGTCAGAGGTGGGGAAGCCTTTTCTGGCAGACCCTCTGGTGGTTACATGCCAAAAGTAGGTGGGGCCAAAGCCAACAGCTGCATTTTTCAAGCTATGGTTACACTGGTCAACAACAAATTTGTTGTCTGCGTTTTTTTCAGTTGATTTAGGACAAATCTGATGCACTGAATCCAAAAATCACATTGGTTTTGCTCAATCAGGTCAAGTTTTTGAGCTATGGCCACATGTCTTTTTTTTTACATTTTTGTTCACATGTACGCTTGTGTGGAGCATTTTAGAAGTTGGCGGGGGTAAAATGCCATGTCAAATAATTGTTTTGATTGGAAATGATTATTTTAATGACAAGAAGTATTCAGGTCCGATAGTTCTGGGTGATTATGTCGAAAAGGAATCAGTTTGAAGTCATAAAACCTTGAAATCTTCCATAAATTGGTGCAGCAAAGCATAAAGTTGGGGGATCAAAACTAAGTTAATGGGGCAGCCGTCCCACGAAGAATTGTCAAAGGACTCTGCCGAACTGTTGGCATCCAGATTGAAGGAAAAAAACCTCCTCTCTGACAGTGCTCGCATCAGCTTCTTCCGCAACAGGCATCAAGAGTACCTCCGTTTTTTCTCGGAAGAGAAGGACTTGGTGTACTGTGCAGATATTGCACAGCTTCTGCTCAAGCTTGGAGTGCCACAGTACAAACCCAAAGATTGGAGACTGTTCATTGACAGCAGCAAGCGATCACTGAAATGTGTTCTGCTACACAACGGCAACCAGTTTGCCTCTATACCCCTGGCTCACTCGAGTACACTGAAGGAGAACTATGAAGCGGTGAAGTATGTGCTGGAGAAAATTGGTTATGATCAGCCTAAGTGGTTTATTTGTGTTGACCTGAAGATGGTGAACTTTTTGTTGGGACAACAATCTGGCTTCACCAAGTACCCATGTTTTCTGTGCATGTGGGATAGTAGGGACCGTGCTCAGCATTACACGAAGAAGGACTGGCCTGTGCGGGAGGAGTTGGTGCCTTGCAAAGAAAGGAACGTCATCAACGACCCTCTGGTGGACAGAGACAGAATACTCTTCCCACCGCTGCACATCAAGCTCGGCTTAATCAAGCAGTTCACCAAGGCTCTGGACAAGGATGGTGACTGCTTCACTTACTTGTGCCAGGCTTTTCCAGGATTGATCATGGAGAAGTTAAAAGCTGGCATCTTTGACGGTCCTCAGATCTGTCAGCTCATCGAGTGAGGGTCCTTTCGGGCTGCTTGTTCTTCCTCCACCGCTGCCACCACCACCAGGTTTGTGGTGTGGTGAACCGGCTTATACTAGAGTCAATAAGTTTCCCCAGTTTTCTGTGGTAAAATTAGGTGCCTCAGCTTATATTTGGGTCAGCTTATACTCAAGTATATACAGTACATATATACTAGAACTGTGTTAATTAATAAAGGCAATATTTTGTTTTTGAGTTTCAGATTCTCCCAAATAGACTAATAACAGAAGGGTTCTTATAGACAGGATTCTATATTAGCAGAATCACTCACATGCACAAAAGAATAAACGTGAGGTTGATGCAAAACACTTAGAATTTGCTTTCGGGGCCCCAAAAGGCTCTGCTACGGTTGAAGAAGACGGGTGATGTCCAACCAAGGAGAGAAAGAAGCAAGCGGCTTTTTAAGAGCAAAGATCCTTTATTCGGTTGCAACCGGGTTCCCGACGCAAAGGTGACAAAAGGTATGAGGAACCCTGTCCAAAGGCAAGTCCAGAATTTTATAGTCACAATTGTGGGTGGTCTTTTTCATCAGAGGTTCGTCAATTTACAAGGGGGAGGTACATGGGTGCAGGGTGCAAAAGGGAGGTTCGGGTGCAAGATACAAAGTAGGGTGCAAATCTTATCTACATGAGTAAGGTCATGCCTAGAAATCCAGGAAAGGATGGCAAATGAGATGGATCTCGTTGTCTAGCACTTTACGAAAGAAGGAAGCGGAGCTGAGTGGAAGTGATTAGGCTGAGGCTAAAAATAACATTTATACTTTCATCGTTACAATAAAGTGATGCAATTTGAATACATGGGTTCCATTTCTTATATTCCTAAAAGTAGTTGCAATCATTGAGAAATTGAACAAACACTGATAAGGCACAAGGATACAAAGGGGTCAATGCCATTTGCAAAGGCGCCAAATGTAGCAATTGCATGAGGGTCACAGTAAGGATTCACATTTACAAGGAGTAAAGACACAATTACAAGAGAAAAAACAAAAACAAAACTAGATACAAATTAAAATTACCTGGATACAATTATAAAAAAACCACACTTGGTTACAATTACAAAAGAATACATGGATACAATCACAAAAATAAGGTAAATTTTTGGGTGTAAAGGTAATGGGCAGTGCAGGGAGGAAAGAAAAATGCTTTATTTGACAGAAAGGAAAGAAAGGATTTGAAGAAGGGGAATAATGGGAGAAGTGAATTAAAAAGAGAGCAGACTAAAGGCAAATTGAGGAAAAGGCTTATAGGTTCTCTTCATTTGGTTTATTTGGTCTTGGTTTTCAGCTTCTTTAGCTATTTTTCTACATCAAGGTAAACAAGGAAGTGACCAAGTAAAACACTTTGGCCCCTGAATGAGAGAAGCCCTTCCCAAGTCTCCATGGCATTTTCCATATGTTAACAAGAATCCATAAGGACTGATACCTTGCTTAAAAAGAAGAAATATAAGTTTATACAATACACACAGATTAAAAGGAAGCAACCTTTACAGTCACTTCACTTAGCAGTTGGTTCCCACTATGCTTTAAAATACTCCAAAACACTGAGGCACGATGGAGACAGCTATGGCTTCCCCCATCATCAAGGCTGCTGTGGGGCAAAATTAGAATATTCTTAAGCACAGCAAGTGAGGTAGAAGGATGAGCAGAAGTGAAGGAAGGCACTGTGACCTGCTGCAGTTTTGCTCAACGGTTCATGTAATTTAAAGGTGCAAGCATCATCTCTCAAGTAAGGTCCTGGAAAACCTATATTGGTAAAAGAAAAGACTTCTATTTCAATCCATAGTGGTTTAAGAAGCTCAACCATGATAGTTTGCCCATCATATTAAAACATAGTTAAAATAAAGAATAGTGATGTGAACATGCCAGTGCATGCTGCTGAAACAATTGGCACTTTGCTTCCAATCCTGCTCCAGTTACTTCACACATGCTCACTGGTGCTGCAGGAGGAGAGAGAGGTAGGAAGAACACTGCAAAAAAAGCAGGGAGGTAAGAAGTCATGAAAGTAATGCATCAAAAATTTCTTGAGGGAGAGGGAGAGGAAATGGCTCCTTGCTGGGGTACAGCAAGGAGAAGGAAATTGGAATTTAAGAAACGGAGGTTTCATTCTTCCATTTGATAGTTTTAATCTGTGTTCTTTCTAATACCTTAATGAATTCAGAGACCAAAAACCATGTACAAGTATATTGTGTATGTATTATTATTTTTTACAGAAACATGTACCAAGTCCATGGGATAATGCAGTCTCTATACAGATCGGCACCTTCACATGGCACCCTGGTACTGAAGCATTCCAGGCCTTACCCTGATGAGCCATCAGTGTGCATACATGCGTGGGTAGGGGGGGGGGAGAGGGAGGAGGAGACAGAGGCAGCCCTGTAAAAACTTACAAGCAATTCACAAAAGCAAAATGCTGTGATATCCATGCCTTCTCTGTAGTAACTGACTTAACAAAGTGTATAGTTTTCCACTGTCATTCATTTTGTTATTTCAATACTTTAGAAACAAAGCCCATTTTCCTATTATTCGTTGCTTTGTTAACTTAATTTAATTTCACTGAGGAGGGGCAAGGCACAGGTCTCGTTTCAGGCATCTCTTTCAGCAGCAAAACTAGCAGGCATCACATTGCTCCAAACTCGCTGGAGTTCTGCAGGCTTGGCTTCCTCCAGGAAATCCAGAACAAGAGAAGCTGAAACTCTATACCTTGAAAGGCCAAACTTCAACTGGCTTCTTTTACTGGAGCAGCCAACCTTTACGTGCCGTCCTGGAAACTCATAATGGTTCCACTCACAAGAACTTCATTAACTTTTTATACACTCAGCTACTAATTTATAATCATTAGCCGACAAGAGGCGACAATTGCCCAAGCACTGAGCAAGGAGGAGAGTACAAAGGAGGATCAAGGCTGGTGGGAGGCCTGGGGCCTGGCCTGAGGGCCCAAGTGAGTGCACTCTCCTTTGGGTAGCACTCCTAAAAGCAGAAGGAGAAGCAGACAGATGTGGAGGCTGAGGAACAGCTGACAATGAAGGGCAAAGGATGTGCGGGCAGTATGTTTTCCAATCCACTGTTAAAAGTTTAAACAAGCAAGATGGTGAAACAAACTGGGAAGATTGCAGTCATCTAGTATTCTTAAGGAATTGATTTTTTAAAAGGAGATGCCCTTCTATGCAAAACTTAAAAATAAAGATGCACCAACTTACCCATCAGCATAACCTTAGCCTCTATGTCAGCTCAGTACTGAAGAGTGAAGATAGGCGTAACATAAAAAGAAAGCTAACAGTGAGTCCCTTGGCTGTAAGATTGGCCCAACTTCTTCCCAGTTTCACAAATGAAATTACATGCATACTAGAAAATCAAATTTTGGCCCAGCCAATAGCCTTCCCCCATGCTTCAGGCTGGGCTTTTATTAAGCTAAGTTCCAAAATAATGTTAATGCATTTGTTTATCCCTTTCTCATTTTAATAATAAATAATAATTTATTCATTTTAATAATAATTTGGGGGGAGCGTTATAAAAAGTGCTACAGAAATTGGGGGATGGAGTTGATTTTGGATGACAACATATAGGCCCAGCATATCAGCACTGATCCAGCTAGTGCTTCACATTTACAAAACCATTTCCCCCAGAGCTGGAGCTGAAAGGCACAGTTTGGCTTAAAGCCATGAGGGTGCTTCCAAGAGTCCCCATTGTGCTTTTTTAAAAAAGTGTCTGTCTTCCCCTGAAGAAACTCACATTGGATTGCAGCGTAAGTTGCCGTAATCTATTAATACAGTGTTTCTTCCTTGTCTGAACCAACTCTTATCAGTCTTGTTAAGAAAGTTTTAATTAACCTGACAATTCACATTAAAAATTTACAGTGCAATTCAGCAAGTGTCCAAAACTGAAAAATAAAATCCTCCTAGTTCTGTATTGGTTCCATCAGTGCTCAAGTATATGTCCCATTAATACTAATATGGAAGTATAAGGATGTTTCTCATTAGAGTCTCTCTTCACTACAGATAGTTTTTATGCAAAGAGTGGGCTAATTACAGGAATCATCCAAGATGTTCCTTGCTATGTAATTTCTACAATAAAAAAGCATTGTGTGGTTTAAGCTGGCCATTCTTCCCATTTGATGTTATTTATAATACGTTAAGATATGACCAAAAATTTTACAAAGGCTCTAGCTGTCCTTTCTAAAGAAACAGACAATTCCCACTCACAAGGTCCCAAAAAGGTAAGCTATTTGGGTTGTGCTGGAATGCAATTTGGATGAAAAACCAGGCTTCCTCTGAGTTCTCAGGTCAGCCTACTGCCTATAAGACCCTTCCCAAGTTTCCCTAGAGAGTTTCAGATTCCGTTTCTTCTGTTTGCCCTACTCCCCCAAACTGCCAAGGGCCAAGACGCCAGAACAATCTCACAGCGGGCTGCTTTTGTACAACTTCAACCCCAAAGAAAAATGATGAGTTTGAACTATTAACCCCACCCCAAGAAGGAGTCAGAATTAAAAGTTTGTGCATAAGCCTGTAGATGGGAACGCTGTAAAAACAGCAGGCAAAGGTTTACCTAGTGTTGCAGTGAAAAATTGAGATAAACTGGCTTGAATGGGGAGCAATGCACAAAGAAATAATTCAGGAGCTCTGAAGCAACAAAAATAGATAATAGAGAAGACTCACCTGACAACCTCCCTAAAGGAAAGATGGAACAATACTTGATCAGTCCTGTTCACACTACAGCTATTCTACCATTACTATTCCAATTTCCCTTAGCTCTGATAGTTAGTACATCCATACCAGTCTTCCACACACGAATTTGTTAGCTGCTGTCATAGCAGCAGCAGCAGCAGTAGTAACAGCAGTAGTTAATATTTCTAGTTGCATTATGACATTTTCTCATTTGGGGTGTTTGGCACAAGGTTTGCAATAGTAATGGGCCAACTTCCCATTGGCCTGATGCACAATTGGTTTAATTTTTACTAGCTTTATTGGTAGATTAATTGGGGTGGGGGGCACATCTGTTCTCTCAGAGTTCTCTTCTGCTTGCAATTTGACACCATGCACATGTTATCATATTGTTCCCTTAGAATTTTAGCTTGGCTAAATCCAATGGCCTCTCAAAACGCTATATCCAGAAGTATGTGAGGTGTTTAAATGAGGGTGAAATTTCACTGCACATGTGCAGAATCTCAGCTAACATTATGAGCTAGAGAAGAACTTTGGGGGGAAATTCTGTTCAGTTCATAATACAGTTAAGCATTACAAGTTCAACAACAATCCATATTAAATACAAATTTCGGTTCCATTACTTGTCAGCAAACGTCCTTGGAAGCTTGTCAGGAGTTTCTAAATGAGAAGATCAATAAAGGCAGACATGCTTTCTTGAAAGGAAGCTACCTCGCTACTATGATACTTTCACTATGTGCAGCTGCAAGAGAGCATGTTCTCAGTTCCTAGCAGCAGTTCTCAACCTGTGGGTCCCCAGATGTTGTTGGACTACAGCTCCCATCATCCCTGAGCTCTGGCCTTGCTAGCTTCAGAGCAACAATGTGGCTCAATAAGATTGGCCAGTGCTCCAAATGGACCATAAACTATTTGTGGAAACCATATATTCCTGACATGGGTTTCTATCCACATGAAGTTAAATATGTTACAGTGTCCAGCTATTAGTTACTGGAGAAGGAAGCAGCAGCAGAATCACAGCACTTCTGCTAAATCATCTCATCACCATCAGAATTTATATACACCATTTTGAGAAGAAAAACCAAGGCCATTCACAAATAAAAGCCAACAACAAAGTAACAAGAATAAAATCAGCTTTAAAAATACAGCCATTATAAAGGACATTGTTTTAGATCCCCTTCTTCTTCTTTGGCGATCACTCGTAGCCGAGTAAGATTGTCTTCCATAAACACGGTTTTAACAATAAGTCTGTAAGTGACTGTGGAGGCCAACACATCCTTCCACAGTGGGGACATCAAAACTCCCTCAAATATCAAAGAGAACTACAAGAGACAGATTAAGAGACAGGAAGCAATGCTTAAGTCTTGAGCCACACTGTATATAAATGCCCAGAGAGTTATTTTAAAACCATCAAATCAGTCTGTCCCAAACCTCTTGATCCCCTTGCCCACAACTGTGGCAGATGGGAAAGTGTTTGATATTTAGCTCCAAGGCACTCAGTATTCCAGTCAGCAAGTTATCTGCTAGAGGTGAAATGTTGGCAGAAAGTACATCTCACGTTTGAAAGCAGCATGTGTGTGCTGGGTGGGTGGGTGTGGAATCTGCAGAAAGTAAGAAAGCAGGGGCAGATTTACAGATGGAAAACAAGAAACATTGCCACTTATTTGATCCTCATTTAAAATGAGGGAGAAGGGTTATGTAAATGGACAAGTCTGTCAGACAAGCAAGGCAAAATATGCCACCTAAGGAAGAGGCAACCTATCACAGCATTTTGGGGGGGGGGGGTGAGGAAGAGGACATACATGATGGTTGGATGCCCATCTGTCATGGATGCTTTAGTTGAGATTCCTGCATTGCAAGGGGCTGACTAGATGATCCTAGGGATCTCTTCCAACTCTACAATTCTATGAATGAGGGTGTGTGGACTAAGAGAGTGCTCTTTGCTCCTTTCACTGTTTGCTTAGTTGGGTAGCATAGATGAACAAGCAACTGTAGCAAGTATGAAAAACACCAAGGCCAGGGGGTTGGTATCAGTCTCTACCCACCACCCTGAACGACAGAGGTGTAAATTTTGACAGGTGCCCAACAATGCGAAGGCCTTTTGATAGATGCTGATTGGCCCAAGAGCACTCAGCCCTAGCAACACGGAAATCTGAACCTAGCTCTCCCCACTTATTCACTACACCTCAACTCTCTGTGGTTCTTCCCACCCCACTTTATCCCAATATTTCAAATTGAAAATAAGATTTTCAAAGTGTGCTAACCACGTAGGCAAGTGCTCTTCAGTGGTTTCCACCACATATAAATCAGGCCATGGTGATTGCAACTGTAGGAAGATGCTTAAGGAAATGGGGACTCTAGCCCTTATGCATCAAGGTATCAGTGTGTGTCTTTTCACATTATTAAAAGCACGTTGAAGCAATATTGCAGACCCTAATTTATGGAAGTTTTTAAACTTTTGATGAAGAGCAAAGTGGTGGCTGAGAAGGGACATTTAGGTAAGTGAATAATGGCTTGCAGATATAGTTACAGCAATACAACACAAGGGCATATTTAGGAGTCAGAAGACTACCGTTGTCCATACCCATACTTATGAACAAACGGAGGCCTATGTCATTGCTTGGATGTCTTGAAAGAGATCTCTGTTTCAATAAGGATATCACCACCATTTTCCTCCAAAGAGTGAACAATAGAAACCTTGCACCAGATGTTGTATATGAGCAGGATTTTACTTGGCTATACAGTATAAGCAGACATTAATTGCTACATCTGTATTTTGGATGTACTTTGGAAATTTGGAGAATGTGGCAGCCATGCTAGTTAAACTGTACCTGGGCTCTAGTAGAAGACAAATAATTCAAAGTAGTGCTTGTCTTTCATATGATTACTCTCTGCTTTTTCCAGCAGTCAGGTGCTTAGAACAGACTGTGGTAACAGAGGTTTGACTGCTAGATAGCTATTTGTTTGTTTGTTTGTTTGTTATATATTATTATATTTTTATTTATATCCCACCTTTCCCCTGACTGGAATTAAGGGAGCTTACAGATAAAAACAAGTATCTGCTCCCCTGCCCCATTAGCCCTGAATCCACCCCAACAGATTCCCCTAACAAGAGTGCATTTACTATGAACTGCCAACATCGTGGTTACATGCGGTGTTTGTTTGGTTTTCTTTACACAATTTCAAACTACTTGCCGAAAGATGAAAATCACAAGCCTCTCAATTATCCAGGGAATCTTACTCAGTTTCAACAGACTTCACCCTCTATTTAACCCCATCCACATAAACAAGTTAAGTTTCTTTGGTTGCTTCAAGATAAATCATTATATAAACAAACTTCATTGCCAACTGAAGTTCCCAGGTAGTATTCAGTTCCTGCTCCAACCTTAAAATCTCTTCCATCTTAACATTTTGAAAACTTGCAAAACCATCCCACCCTTCACACTACAGTTTCAGAATGAGGGTGTTGGGTAGTGTGTGCCGATCAGTATTTTTATTTTTTTTAAGTATGCTGCTATATTCTTTTTAGGGGGTATAATTTCATGCAAAAACCATGCCCCGTCTGCCACCCCCTGGTAGTGTTGGGTTCCTGTCTTAAATGGAATGAAGGGGACAAAGGGTAAGAAGTCAGGAAAAGTTCTGAGCCACTTTGTTCGTTGGTTAGAGACGAACTTTCAATGAACTCTGTTGGGAAGGAAAGAGAACAGGGTGAACACACCAGGCGCAGCTTTCCAGAAACAGAGAGAGAGAGAGAGAGAGAGAGAGAGAGATCAGGAGGGGAGGGGTCCTTCTCCATCCCCTTCAGCACAACAGCAGCCCCTCGAAGTACCATGCTCCAATAAGAGCTGCCTTCCCAGGGGGGCACGGTCAGTAAAGGCGGATGCCAGCACAGCTCTTTTCTCAAACAAATCCATCAGCAGCAGAACTAGGGGCCAGCCAGAAGGGACTGCATTTTGCAAAACCCAAAGAGGAATTCTTTTTATTTTTAAAATGACAAAATCCACAGTTGGACTGGCCAGACCTTTACTAGGACTAACTAAAATGATTGGTCTTTTCCTCGGTTTCACAGATTTCACACACTGTTTAGCCCCAACCACAAAACGCAAGCAGGTTAAGTTTTGTTTTTGTTTTTTGCTTGTTTCAGGATAAATCATGAAAACAGTAGAAACCAGCAAAACGGCACATGAGCTTTCAAGTTATCCAGAACTTGAAAGCAGTGGGGAGATACCGGTATATGCAAAAGTGTGGATAGCAAAAAACATAAGCTGGATGTTGAAGCCTTGGACTGTAGACTGCCCTAGTCCTAGGCTTCTGGGATGAAGAAGCAATGCCTGATCCCCATTTTTTAATAAAAACTCTTAGCCAGTTCAGTCTCATGCCTTAACCTTGCCCTCCAACCCCTGCTTCAACTACACACACACACACCAGGGAGAGGAAAGCTAGTATGTTGTTGTTGTTGTTGTTGTTGCTTTCCTACCAACACCAAGGAATGGCAAGAAAGCAGGAAACGGGAAAAGAGGTTTAGAAAGTGAACAAGTGTGAAGAGGTAGTAACCTGAATCTTGGGACAGGTATTTCTGGGAGGGAGGTTGTTGCTGTTGGATGCAGAGATGTTTTGAAAACAGTAAATGAAAAGGAAGCAGGAATACAAGGGAGAAGGGAAGAGAGAAGGCCAAAATTTGTGATAATGGCCAATTAAGGTCATTAGCTAGAAGCATGCACAAAATTATCTTCTTCCAATGAGATTGTTTAGCTTTTTAAAACAAAGTAGTCCAGATTTGTCCCTTACAGTCAACATTTTCGTTGTCTAATATGGCTCTTTTTTGTTCTTTCTTCCAGAATGGTCTGGCAAGTCTGGATCACTGGGTTCAAGACATGGCAAATGACCTATCCTTCCCAGAATACACCAGAGCAAACTTTGCTCTGGCTATGCTAGCAGGTTGAAAATGCAGGCTCTTAGAACTGACAGTACATTCTGATAACATTCCACAGGAATGCCTCACCACCACCACAAACCTTGATCAAGGAGGTACAGAGCTAGAACCTCTAAATATCCCCACTCTCAAACTCAGATGCTAGTGATATGTAAAAGTAGCTAATGCTGCAAATTCAGAAATAAAATATTGAGCTGAGCACCTTAGAACTACAGCGGTGCCTCGCAAGACGAAATTAATTCGTTCCGCGAGTTTTGTCGTCTTGCGGTTTTTTTTCGTCTTGCGAAGCACGGTGTCGGGAAAGTTTTGGAAAAGCTTCAAAAATCACCAAAGTCTTCAAAAACCTCAAAAAAGGCTACCCCACCGCGTGCTATGAGTTGCTCCTCGAAGTCAAGTCGCAACTGTATTAACGGTTTTAAGAAAAAGGAAACAAACTTGCAAGACGTTTCCGTCTTGCGAAGCAAGCCCATAGGGAAAATCGTCTTGCGAAGCAGCTCAAAAAACGAAAAACCCTTTTGTTTTGCGAGTTTTCCGTCTTGCGAGGCATTCGTCTTGCGAGGTACCACTGTACCTACGTTATTGTGGCATGCTCTGAATTTGAGACCCACAGGCTGTATGTTTATGTATCTCCTTACTGAAGCCTAGAATAGGCCAGGGGCCGGAAGGAAGTCCCTATTCTGTATATAGAGCAATGCTTTTGGCTACAGCAAAGGGTGTACAAAGTTGCAAATAGGTCTTGGCAGATTCAAAAGCTGTTTGGCTCAGTGTTTCCATGTACACTCTCAATGGGGACCTACAGCTAACACTTGCTTAAATTTTCTGTTTTAAAAATTAGCCTCAGTAGGCAGTCAGCAGCACGTTTAGATTTGCCTACAAGGACAGCTTAAGAAAAACTCTTGTTGCCTGGTTGGTCCCAGGAAATAAAAGTCTCCGTTTTGCAGAAATCACATTCATGGGTGGCTTCAACAGACGAAATCTGTGCTGCAGACATGGAAATGTGCTTCGGCTTGACCAACCAGTCCCTTTGTGGTTTGGACAGTCTGACTGGCAGCCTTCTTTCCTAATCAGCATAGAAAGATTCCAGGAAAATGATACCTGCTTAGTCCAGGGACTAATTCATGCTCCTAGCTCTGCACGGTACCCTATAGTACCAAACAGGGACCACAGAAAACTGTCACATGGCCATGGATACTAAGACACAAAATAGGTAATGTGATATTCTACAATCAAGTATTAAAATCCAATAAACTGTGTTAGCAACTGAATGTTCAAAGTTATCTCACGTTAAGTTCAGAATGAAATCTTTTGGCTCTCCACTCTAACGTGCACCCCACACAACACACACACACCTTATGATGAGCACCACCGAACCAAAGAGGGAAAATAAGAGACTAAACTTAAGATGGCATGAATCTATCAAGTCAACCTCCTGCCTGCAAATAGAATATTCTTCATACAATTCCATCCCCAGCGGATGCCTGTTCATGCCATTTTTGAAACCTTCTGGGATAGCTCAGTTGGAAGAGAATGAGACTCTTAATCTTAGGGTTGTGGGTTCGAGTCCACATTGGGTGAAAGATTCCTGCATTGCAAGGGGCTGGACTAGATGAACCTTGCGGTCCCTTCCAACCTTGTGGTACCATTCTATTCTATGAAATCTTTCAGGTAACGAAGAGGGTCCTCTACTTGCACAAGGAACTGAGCTTGTTGCTTGCATCGTGTCACTAAGCTGAGGAGGTAGGGGAAAGCTGTGGGGCTTCACAGTGTTGTCCTGTGTGCAAAGCTTAAGGCACTCAAGGTGTGCAAATGTTAGAGGGAGGCCCAAATAGGCAGAAAGCAAATTCCAGACACCTCGGGAAATGTTGAGCAACATTGAAAAACAGGCTCTGCAAATAGCAAGAAGCAGCTGGGGAAGGAAGAGGAGAAAGCTTTGGTAGATACACCCATTCTTAATCCTCCCCGGATGCCTCAAGCGGGGTATTTGATCAAGAATTCATAGAATAAGAGTATGGGCAAGAAATTAGCAGAAGCCAAATGTCAGCTCCAGGGTTGGATCCCCAAACCACCCTCAAGAATGAAAAGCACAAGACAAATACACAAGCACCCTTCTGTCTCTCCTTCCCTGTGTCCCACCCACCCCACCTTCATCCTCTTTTTTTAATCATTTAGATGTATCAAGCCAACATAGTGGCCACAATGAAACCAGTGCAAATGATGTCAACATGAAATCAATTTCTCATAACATGCTGCAGTCCTGCAAATTTGCACCACTCCCTCCCAATAATTAAGATTTCCCAGCAAACCTATCTCTGCTAATTGGTCAAACCATCATACTGAAATAAACTCTGTTTCTAAAACTTTCTTGCAACAACCTATTATCTTGCAGCTACTACTCATTTCAATGAGGAAAGTGCAAGAAAATGTGCAATAATGTGCAAGTGGATTGCACTCTGTGAGTCAAACCTTCAGTCTACACCATGGGTAGGCAAACTAAGGCCCGCGGGCCAGATCCAGCCCAATCGCCTTTTAAATCCAGCCCACGGGTGGTCTGGGAATCAGCATGTTTTTACATGAGTAGAATGTGTGTTTATTTAAAATGCATCTCTGGGTTATTTGTGGAGCATAGAAATTCGTTCATTTATTACTATATTTCAAAATATAGTCTGGCCCCCCCACAAGGTCTGAGGGACAGTGGACCGGCTCCCTGCTGAAAAAGTTTGCTGACCCCTGGTCTACATGTCTGCTGCTATTCATAGCATCCAAAACTTACCACCAACTACAGATGGCCATGTAATCTTGCTTCACAGCGGAGCTACATTTGAATGTCCCCAACATCCCTGCACACTTCTTGTAGTGGTTGCAGATTGGTGACTGGCAACTGCTAAGGATTACAGACCAGTATGCCCAGGTCAGCACATTCAGTCTATATGAGCACTTCTTAGTCAATGTCAGCAGACGCATCACAACATGGAACATGCTTGAACATACACATGCCCATGATTATAGGAAGAAACATAAGTGTGAACTAAACTATTTGTGTCCTGCAACAATTTCCATGATCACAGCAGCATTCTTTGTAACTGCCATGGTCACAGAAACTGATCTGCCTTATAACCATGTAAATCCAAGTTTATGCTTCTGTTTCTCCATGAGGTCCTCTGCACACACGTGACTGGGAACAGGCTATTCGCGTGGAGAAGCAAATAACTGTGCAAACTGGCCCTTGGTGTGTAATTCTTCTTGTCGTCTGTTCCTTTGGGAGTATCTGATTAGGGCCATATTTTAAAATCCAGCTAATAATGTGAAAGGCAGACTGTCTAACCAAGCCTTATTCTGCATAGCGATTTTGTACCCAGTCTCTCACTAAATGCCTTACGGAGTTAAATAATTCGAGACAGCAGGCAGTATAAGGTATAAATTACAGAAAGCAGTGGAGTAAAGAGATTGTATGCTGAATAAATTAAAGCTTTCAGTTGTGAGACCAGTAATGGGTGGGGAGAGGAATTAGGAGCCATGGAAGCAGTGAGACAATGGAGGCATTTTTCCCCTGATGGGCATTTTTGGAGTTTATTTGTTGATAATTTATTAATTTGTGAAGTCAGTTAAAATCATAATTAATTCAAGGTATTGGTGCAATTTGGCCCTGGCTCTGTTTGACTCTCTAAATTCTCCTCCCTTCCTAAAAATAACCATCTGTTGAAGTTGGGGGGGGGGCTGTCTGGACCCCAAGCAGAGATGGGTGCAATCCATAGGCAAAGGTTGCAGGGCAACATAGATCTAATGGCAGAAAGCAGGAGCTCTGGCAAGCCAGACACAAAGGCTGCCAACTCCCAGCCGGAATGTCTAGAACAGGGGTCTGCAACCTTTAAGACAAAAAGAGCCACTTGGACCGAAGAAAAAAAAACTGGGAGCAGCAAAACCATTGCGACATTTAAAACAGTGGGGAGTGTCAGGGCACACAATGCGCCTCCTCCCCCCGCTAGTATCCACCCCGGAGCCGTGGCAAAGGTGTAAAAGAGCCACATGCGGCTCTGGAGCCGCAGGTTGCTGACCCCTGGTCTAGAACTAAAGCTATGCCAGTTTGTGGAAAGCAGTGTTAGGCTATCTAGACACTAGTCCAACAGAAGCTAGATCAGGAGTGGAACTACATGTTACACATGGAAATGCAGGTAACAAAACCCTGACATGCAAGACTAAAAAGGGTGAGATCTATATTTTTATTTTCCAAACTGGCTAGCAGGAAACCCCTCTCCCTTGCACAAAATCCACACATGTTCATTGGGCATGTGAAAAGATTTTTTAAAAGCTCCATGAATCTGCCTCCAACCTCACCAATGAAAAGCACCCTCCCCCCAAGTTATCTAAACAGCTGTCACATAGAAGAGGGAGCAAGTTTGTTTTCTCCTGGCTTCAAGTTACAAGAAAGGAGATTCTGACTAAACATCAGGAAGAACTTTAAGATGGCAAGAGCTGTTTGACAGTGGTATGCAGCAGAAGAATGGGAATTCCAGTGCCCAGTGTGGGAGGGAAGGCACGGGGGGGTGTATGCACACAACGGGGGGTCATGCACACTGGGATGGCAGTGCATGGCCGAAGGAACTGGTCATGGCACTCCAGTCCTCATCACTCACACCGCTGGAGTGGCCCAGGACTCCTCTCCATGGGTGTTGGTTCCTCCAATGCCAGGGAGGAGGGCTGGGCCACCTGCATTGGCGCACCTATTTCATGCCCCCTCCAAAATCTGCGTCCGGAGACACAGCCCCTACAGCACACGCTATGCCTCTGGTGGAACGGACTCCCAAGAGAGGTGGGGGACTCTCTGTCCTTGGACAGTTTTAAGCAGAGGTTGGATGGCCATCTGTCATGGATGCTTTAGTTGAGATTCCTGAGTTGTGGGGGGTTGGGCTAGATGACCCTTGGGATCCCTTCCAACTCTTTCTTCTTTATTGAAAGAAAAAAGAAAATCTCACAGAGCAGGGCCTACCAAACCTTTTACTAAAAGAGCTCATTTGAGACAGCTGAAAATTAAAGAGGCCAAATCAAGTCACAAAATGCTAGAAATGCAGGCAAATTTTGGCACAATCTGCTGGTAATTTTTATTCTTGACAGCAATTTCTACTGATACATAATATACTTTTTGAAACTGCTAAATTATGAACCACAGCATTTTCCTTGTGGCAAGAAGTTCCATAGCTGAGCTTTCCTTAAGATGGCATTTGCTATGGGGATACTAACTTTTGTGTGTGTTCAGCATGCGCATGACCACCAACGCGAACACAGTTTTCGGCCCTGGAAGGGGACGGGCTAATGCTCACCCCGTCGATACATATGCTGTGTCAAAATGCAACCCCTGCACAAATGGAGAGTTCCCTGTATTATGAATCACCCTCATTTTATTCAGAAATTGTTTAGCCCAGAGGCCCTACGTGAAGGCTCTTTTAAAAAAAAAATTCTTCCTGCATGCCTCTCAAAATGTTTTAACCATCTCAAAGTGTTTTTAACCAAATGATGTAAGAACTATGGATTTCTTCACCAGTTTTTTCACACTCCGATTGAACACAGACACAACCCTAAGAAAAATGCATCCTTCCTCCCTGGTCCTTTCACATTGACTACTTCTTCCTATAACAGCTTTCCTTTCTTATCCCTCTCCTTTCTATTCCCTGTAATAAAGACAGGAAATGCTAACATTTTATCTCTTTCCAGGCCCTTTTCCCTTAGAAGAGGGTGCCCTCCTTTCCTTCTGGAGCTGGTCTAACCAAAAGGCTCTAGCTTGGTAGGTGGGTTGGGCTGGCAAGCCAGGAGGCAGAGCCGGGGTGGGTGGGGTATAGCCCTGAGGCCCACCTGAAAGTGACCACTGGTGGTCCAGCTCCACTCTTGAGAAACATTGTCACACATGCCAAGCTCTCCCTCATTCACCAATACCCCCTGAAGTAGTAAACCAGCGAAGCCTAAAGCGGTGAGGGGTGGGGGGCTACTGTTCAAATGGAAAGCTCTTATCACACTGAGGTGGCTGCTATTCAGACAAGCAGTCGGATCTCATTGATTCAATTCCTTTGAGATACAAAGAAGTGGGAGGCCGTGAGGGTTAGCCAAGGTAAGGATTCCTTAACCAGCGTTGTTCCTTTCAAGTTTACTTAACGTCAGGACTAGATAAAGTCCCAGTTTCTTTTTTTATTATTTTTTTTAAAAAGAGTCTCTCTTTCCTTCCCAAACTGTTCTCGTCGTCATTGCAGAATCAATGGCACAAGCAGAACAAACGCATTTGAACAAGGAAGAAGAGTGCAGAGCATGTTCAGTATCTTCCCTGGGACACCCTAGAGGCAGGAAGCCTGCCTGCTTAGTCCTCGCAAGCGTTCGGATCCAAATGAAACAATTAGGTTTACTTATCCTAAGCACCCTCCACAAGGGAGGGAGGGAGAGCACATGGACACCCAGTCCAAAATTAGCACTTTTGAACACAACCAACCAGGAGGGATGGGATTGGGGATGTAGGACATCTTGGCCTGGGTTTGTGAAGCAACTGTACACCCCTTTCCCCACAACCGCGCAACTGCACCTCCAATAGCAGAGCCATCCCACTCCCAGCTCCCAGCCTCTCCATAACTGTAATGTCCTGCTCCCTGACTTTCCTCTCCGGCCAATTCACTGTGGCTCACCCTCAGCCAGCCGCCATTCCCATCCTGTGGGAAGGAAAGCAGAGGGGGCTGCTTCAGCGGCTCACTCCTCCACTTTCCAACTCTCCACCCCAAGAGGAATTGCGGTTGGGCTGCTTCTTCCTTCTCCCTTTTTCTGTCTAGGGAGAAGTGGAAGGACTTCGCCTTCCCAACATGGAAAGAGGCACAGAGGAGGAGAGGAGTGGGCTCCTGTGTGGCCCCCCCTAACCTGATTTCCACACTCCTTCGCCCACCCACATGCCCAACCTCCATGCCCCCCACCTGTGTGATCTCTGTGGCTGCTCCTTCCCTCATCCGAACACCCAATTTCCAATGGCAATATATCATAATATTGTGATGTTTTAACTGCTGATATATTACAGTGTTGAAAATCAGACATTGCACAGCCCTGGTCCACACTTACTAACATACTTTCAGTTCTACTTTGTGGTGTGGCAATGTGGGTGTGGGTAAAAGTTGAAGCACTTGTCTCCGTAAGCCCCTTCCACATTCAAACTGAATATTTTGAAGCTACACCTGCACACTACAAATTTGGCGGTGTGTGTCAGTCATATCACCATACACATCAATGAATGCACATCAAAAACAAAGTATATGAGCTCTATTTGACTTCTCCCCTCCCCTCAGCCCTGTTTCTGTGTTAATTTCAGTACCGGACATTTTCTGCACCTAACGGCTGCAACACAGATATGGAGACAGGAAATCTGGGATTTGCTGCCTGAGATGGCTCTTTCAATTCATTAAAAATGCCAAGTCCCAACTAATTTAATCATGTTCCACCTGGCAACATGACTGGCTCTACCATTAGGCTGAGTAAGGAGGTTGCCTCAGGCAGCAGACACTGAGGGAAAGGGAACCGTCAGAGCAACCTATGCTACAAAGCCTGTCCTGCACCCACTAAGCTAGCAAGTTGCCTTCATGTGCTTTGGAAGGCACTGCCATTGCCTGTGCAAAATTCGACAGCTAGGTTGCTCACTGGGGAAAGATGGTTTGAGCATATTACATGGATCCTGGCTGCCAGTTTGTTTCCAGGCCCCATTCAAAGTGCTGTTTTTTACCTATAAAGCCTTAAACAACTCAGGACCTCAAGCACCAACTCTCCCCATTTGAACCAATCTGAAGCCTGCAATCATCATCTGAGGCACATCTTTGTATGCCTCCTCCATGAGAGGTCCAAAGGGTGGCAACATGAAAATAGGCCTTTTCTGCAGTGGCTCCCCACTTGTGGAATGCTCTCCCCAGGGAGGCTCCCCTGGCACCTTCATTACATATCTTCTGGCACCAGGGTAAAAAAGGTAAGAGGTACAGTTCAAAACACCAGGTGCATAAAAGGCAAGGTTCTCCCTTTTATGCATTTGTACAGCTCCCGGCACAAATAAGTCTTTATTTCTTTCTTGGACTACCACAGTGTAAGCCTCTGCTGTTAACAGAATTAGTTCCATAGATCATCATATCATTTTAAAGAGAACATCAACACAAAGCTCAACAGCAAAGCTCAAGAAGGTTGGACACAAGACAAAGGTTGGACACTAGAGGAAAAAAGAGTGCAGCCAGGAAGCATTTGGTTTCTGTATATAGCTAAATCTGTAACCAAAAAAAATTTCAAAATCACTATGTATTTTAAGTGACAGGCAGAAACAACAACAAAGGTGTCAGAAGTGAAATCAAACCTAAGAATTTATAAAGAAAATAAAGAATTCAGTATTGTGGTGGGATACAGAAAGAAAGAAAAAGAAAGGAAGAACCTGTTCCTCCTCAAAATATCTGTTAACTTTGCAGCAGATATTTATACAGGATGAGAGCAGAAGATATTTGTAGTGTGAACCAGTATATTGGTGGTAAGCATGAGAGAGCAATAAACTATATCTTAACAGTTAAAGAACTGGTCAAGGCTGCCTATAAATATTTTTAGTATGTTTTACTGTATAGGAAAAAATAGTATCTTAATGCTGAAAACATGAATAAAGTGTACACATTTTAACCACTTAAACATGGATGGGGTAAGCAATTAAATGAAATTAAATAAACATAATCAGGATTTCAAAACTGAAGATTATCTTCAGGTTTCCTCAAATTCTAAACTCTGAACTCAGATCCTCATGTTTAAAAACTGTACATTTGTTTCCATTTTATTAATATAGTCTTGCAGTGCAACAATTCAGTTTTCCTTTTGGAAAGTTTAACAGATTTTTCCTTTAAAAAATCACAAGGGAAGATCATTATCTCCCAAAACTGATCTTGGAAAGCAAAATTAAATAATAAAGACAGTTCACAAGAAGGAATGAATGAGGCATCAAAACTGGGTAATGATTCTGTGTTGCCTTTCTACATCAGAGAAAGAAACCTATGCTAAATGACAGACTGAAGTCTAATTTTTAACACCTACTATGCAATTAAAGGACACCAGCTCTCATTCCTTCTCAGAAATTCTGATTATGCAGATAGTTGACTTTTAAACTTCACACTCACCATGCTCTACAAAACAATCCCCAAGTTAAAATTACAATAACTCTGAAATCTGTCACATTTTGCAAATAAAATATTAAAATAGTCAATTAATCACTATAAGCTGGCCTCACAATTCAATTCTTCATTACGCAACAGTACTCGCTTCCTGCCAAAAAAGTACATATTCAATCCAGAGGAACATGTAAACAAAATTTGTTTCCCTCCCATTACTTCAAAATTAAATCTTGCCTTCTATCTTCTTTTTAAATAAACATGCTCAGATTTCATACATCTTGATGTATTATACTTCAAGCTTACATAAAAAGCATCCATAAATCCTTTCCTTTAAAATAAATTGAAACATCAGCAGACAAGGGGGATCTCTTTGGCCAGTAAAGATGACCTCTTTTTACAACAAGTTTATAGACACTTTAGGTTTGTTCCGGCAATGTTAACACTGTGAAATATTAGCCGCACTGTTGCGAGGGATGGTGGTAAAGTCTCCAGCAGACTCTGGAGTCACTTAAATCAAGTAGTAGAAAAGTGAATGCCCATTTCAGAACACTGGAACACCAGGAGTGAAAAGAGATGAACAAAAAACACAGAGACACCAAGTAGAAGCTGCAAATGATTTCAGCAGAGTGAGATTTTGATCTATCAGTACATTTCCCCTTTCAATCTTTGTTGGAAGAAGATTCTGACAGAATCAGTTGTATTACTCTCCTCTGTTGCACTGCTTCTTTCCTTTCTGACCGGCAGCTTATGGAATTTCTTCCCCCAAAATAATTGCATCTACTTATTTAGCATGACAGTTTGGTTTTAAATTACAAAACGTATAGTAAACCCGTAACCAGAGATTTTGCCATGGGGCACTGGCATTATGAATGCACGAGGAGGGAACTATCCTTTCACACAGAAAATAATTTCAATAAGCTAAATATTGTTAAAATATTAAAAAGTGCCCAGATGCCTGTCAAACAATCCAGGAGAAGGTTTACTTTGAATTAAGCAACGGCATAGAATGTATCCAGCATGCAAATGTCAGCCTGGAATATTCCTGAGGCCAGAACCCACAACCCCCACCCCCTGGGCTGCATTGCTTTATGCTGAAAGTGCTAAAGAGCGCAACCGCAACCACTCACACCTCGATTCTCAATGCTATGGATATAGGTGTGTGAACGCATGGTTGTCTGGGTATACCCAGCAGGAGTAAGCCTGGTTAAAACACACAAACACTTCTAACAGCACAACCATAAGCATTAAGAAAAAGAAAACCCTACATATGACTTGTTTTTTGTATGCAACCTCGCACACAGTGCATCGGAGTGGCAGGTCAGGTGGACAATTTACAATCTACAATCAACATGCAGTCCGTCCCTATCTCCCCAAACACTTCTGAACAGCCAGCATTATTATAAAACTGAGAATTACAGGATCTCCCCCCACCCCACCCGCTTCCTGTTCCCGTGTATGCAGAGATGATTTTTGAAAACATAATGGCAAAAATGCAAAAGTATCAGGTACAAACGGAGAGAGAAATTCAACACAAAATTTATGATTCCAAAGACTCCAGGCATCTCCCTATTTGGCAATGATCCATTCAAATGTTCCCCATTTGTACGTGCAAAAATGTCTTAGCAAGAATAAGTCTAAGAGATATTTCAACTGCAGGTGCTGATTATGCAAGGTTCAAATGGTACAGAGATTATAACAATGACATGCAAATAGTATGCAAATTAGTTGCACCCCTCCAGCTGACAATATTTCTAATGTGGCCCTCTGTGCTGAACAAGCTGCTGCTCACTGATTGTGCCAGTAATACAACCAGAATTAGCCCACTGGTAGTGAAAGTCGGATTTTCTCACCTTCCTCCAAATCCCAGCCTCTCCAAATATTAGACTGGGAAGAGGGGTTCTAAAGAGGTTCAGTTTTCACTAACCATCTGCTACCACTTCATAAGCACTTCAATTTTAGATCAGGGCAGAAATCAATTAAGAAGATTGCCACACAAGAGACAAAAAATCCCAAATAAGATAATATGAAAACAGGGGACAATGTAAAGTATTTTTTTTTAAGAGAGAGAGAAAACACATAGAGTAACAGAAAAAGATTAGAAGATTCAGATGTTCTTGTTATTAAACTTATATATTCAAGCAGCATTACATCGCATTATAGAAAGACCTCAGAGACCCCTTTACATTATATTATAAGAGCCACATAATGAATGGCTTCTAAAGAAGGTCAGCATTCGGCTTCGCGGCCTTAAGGGCTTTAGAGGCTTGAATGCCAACGCTAGGTGCTTTGTCTAGGTTACAAGCTGCACAAACAAGATTTAACAAAGGACCTCCTTAGTCATCTTATATAGATTGCTGGAGTCAAATAATCCCATTTCACTCAGCTGTTCACACGATGAAACATAGTCACCCATAGTTTAAAGGCACATAGACATTTTCTGAAAGCTGCTTTCCCTTTTATGCATCACTTTTCAATGTATATCAAGTGAGTTTGCAATCATATTTGTTGTCACTTTCATTCATGTCATACCCCTTACTTATATGATTGAGATCTGAATTACTGACTGTTACATCCTTGTTAGGAAAAAAGCGGGGGGGGGGGGGAGGCGTGTGGAGTAGTAGATAGTTTGCAACGCACATCCGCCGACTCAAGAGCTGAAACTCAGCAGTGGCCTTCCCAGCTACCTTTTCCTGTGGGCTAAGGTGTAAGTCAGGATTTCCCCTTCTGAAGACCATTTGAAAATTGAAATAAATAAGTGTCGCATGTCACTGAACACTCTTCTCTGAGCATCTGCTGTTTAAGATCACCCTTGATTGATGACAGCTATTTTTAATTGTTGCTTTTAAAATTTAAATGCCCCCCTGAGACATTTTATAAGTGTATTAGTGCACGGCAGGAGGCCTGCGAAGTGGGAAACACAGACCGAATCAACAACCTCATGCCATTAGCACCTTTGTAACCAAAAAAACCACTGTTTGATATAAAAGTAACAAGATCCTTAAACAGCCAACAATCTCATATCTATAGATGTGTGTGTGTGTGTGTGTGTGTGTGTACACACACACACACACACACACTCCCCTCTTTGAGTGTCTATGTGTGCATTACCTGGACTGAATGTATGCCAAATGAAGGCTTTTCCGTGTGTTTTCCACATTAGGAGCCATGTATTTCCCAGTAGCTCTTAAAATCTTAAGACAAATATTCCCTTTTTAAAAAAGATTTAAGTATTGCAGCTGAATTAATCCAGTTCTGGGTTGTTTTCAACTAATGTAATATTTAAGAAAGTAATGAGGCATATAGTGCCCGGAAAAAAATATTCCCTGAATTGTAGGCACACAAATGACTTCATTGTGCTATTTAGACATTTATATGATAGAAGAATGCATTCTCCGAAGAATAAAACAATAGCTGCTTTCCCCTTTAAATAAAATATTTAAACCAAAACAAGTTTTCTTTTGTTTGTTTTTTTAGAAATACATGAAATGTGAAAGGCAGCAAAAGAGGAAAAAGGTGCAAGACGATACGTTTCTCCTTACCTGTTTTTTCTTTGATTTCACACAAAACATTAAAAAGTGCTGGCTTCATTCTGTGGCAGTTTAAAGCATGTTTTCTGCAACAAGATCAAAATAGTTTATATTTAGAGTGTGCCACAGAGGCCTTAAAAAAGATGTTTTAGGCAGAAATATTGAAGGTTAAGACATCACTGAAAATTATGCAAGGGTGAAAAACAGCTTACAGTTTTAAATTGACGGGACACCAGTTTGGTGATTGTCCAACGCATATGGCAATACAAATACCACTTGCTTAGGGAACTGTCTGATAGCAGCATTTCAGTAGCTTTCATATACCATGTTTACTGGCCAAGCTATGAGTAGGTCAATGATAGGAGTATGTATAAGCCATTCATAAGTCCAATGAAGATCTTTTTTCAGATATTATTATTATTATTACACTCAATTTATTAATCACCTTCTGAACCACCATCTCGTGGCAGTGTAGGGAACGTTGTTATTTTATTCACCCATGTGGTTCAATTCATTGTGCAGATGCCACAGTATAAACAAGGTGCTTCAACACGGAAAGCCGATGTACAGAAATTTTAGCCATTGAGTTGAAAAGAGCACAGAAATGCAGTAATGCACTGCCAGGAGAAAGCACACATGCAATGGGGAGGGAGGGAAAATAATTACTTCCATGCTCTTATTACCTTTATGCTCTACTTGCTTATTTGAAGGTGTTAGAATCAGTTGGCCTCCCAAAAGAAATCTCATAAACACTCCGATACATGAATCAGAATGACAAAAAAACCTTGCTAATTTAGCATTTACACAAGTGGTCAGAATGCAAATGGATCTTTCTGAGTCTCCTCTTTTCTTGGAGGTCCAGCAAGTTGTTGTTTATAAGGCTGATCAGTTTCATGTCCTAGCAGGTGCTCAGATTGTTTATGTCTAAGAAATAGAATTTCTTAAATATTAGAAACAATCACTTTGGAAAGATTTGTTGTCATGTACAAAAGGACTAATTTCATCCAGCATCTGTTGCAAAATGGGTTTTTGAATGAAGCTTACATAAGTCTGTGAGTGTTTTGGTGCCTCAGGCAGAAAAATCTAAGGAAGCCCCCTCATTCCACTGATTAATATGGGACACAACTCACTAGGAAAGTCTCCTTCACAAGGCATGTGAAGACTTTGGACAGCTCCTGTCATTTTAAGGGGCCTGCCCCTTAAATGGCACCCCATAACACTGCCTAAGGTTCCTGCCTCTCTTCTTCTCACAGTTGGGCTCCCTCTGTATGAGCATCTGGTACACAAAACCTTCTTTCTGCCTCCAAAATATTTTTTGGCCAAGCACAAAGATGGGTAAAAGGACACTGAAAAGATCACAGCCACATTTTCACAGCCTTGCCATCACCGCAACATCTCTACAGTTCCTTATAAAGAGATATATAATTTAAAATCATAGGAAAAACTGAAATGCAGAAACTGATTTCTACGGCTGCATTACTAAAGGGACCCGCTAGCAGAGCGGCTAAAGGAGTGTGTAAAGAGTAACTGGCTATAAAAAGAATCCTTACATTTGTATTGATTTCCAATTCAATTAGTGCAGTATCTTTACACACAAAAAACATTTCACCAAACATAAACTTAAACTTTCAGAAGCAGCTTCTTTCCCCTTTGTCTAACGGCAATACTGGGAAGCATCGTTCAACAGAAGCTATTCCTCATCAAGGCCAAGTGTTTTACGAAAAGCGTTTTATACAACTGGCATTTTTCATTCTAGGTGTTTTCTTGTTTTTTAAGGCCTTTTGGATTAAGTACCAAGATAGCAGCTGCAAAGCTATTTAGTAATGTGTGTAGCTTTTGAGGGACACACGGACGCTGCCTACTCCAGTCGAGAATGAAAATCTCTGTGGTAAGTGCAAGATACAAAATGCAGGTGAAGTGCTAGAAGCTTTTCTTCAGGTAATGAAATTCTAGTGGTCACTGGGCAACTTTTTCTTCTTTTTGTTTTGCTATTTTTCCTTCTTGTCCATTCTTCTCTTCTGTAAATCCATGTATTCCTTTCCAACTTCAATAATGATTTTGTAGATTTATGTTAAGAGTGTTGTGCAGCCTTCCAGGCTATTTAACTGGCATGTTTCTTTTTAAGAAGCATTGTATTTTAAATTTCCAATGTGCACACAATATTGACCAATGAGACCATTTAATCATCCAAATAAAAAATATTATATATTTCAAAATTTGTGTAACAATAATAATTATTATTATTTTAAAATACTACCCCCTGCCCCAAAATTCAGCTGTGTCAGGCACAAAACGGCGTGTTGGCTTCTGTGATAAAATCAACAATTGAAACATACTTGTTATGGGTAAGTGTAGATTGCCAAATGTTCCAATATGTGTTATTAATGATATATACTCATGTGCAATTGTCACACACATACATAGATTTCATGCCATTTCCAACATGGAAAGCACGATCTGTGAATGAAATCTGTAGGTTCATATGTGAAGCGGCATTTAGTGGCTAGACTCTACGAGCCTCTGTACTCAGCTAATATGTTCAACTCATTATTTTAGCAACAAAAAACCTGTTTGTGTCTTTACACACAAACAAATGGCTACAAGGCTCCAGTTGCAGCACAACATTCACCAATACAAGAGGACAGGAAAATGTGCCCTTTTCGTACACAAGGGCCACAATCCTCGAAGCATCGTCTATGAATAAACCTTCCCATTTAAATGGAATTAAGTGAGTTTAACTTCCTTGGATTGCGGTTAAAAAACGGTAGTGGCAATGAACTCGGAGTAACCAAGTTTGCAGTACAGCAAACAAGGCCTTTTATGGCTGCTCCTTTTCACTAATTCAAAAACAGAGTTCAGGTCACCAGATCCCTTCAAAACGGATCTATAAAACTAAGGTTTAAAAAGTTTAAAAGGTCTTCCAGATAATTTTTGGTGTGATGTTCACCGATATGTTCCATTCAGTGCCCCACTCAGCAGACAGGAATGGAGGAGTCCAGCATGTACGACCCTAAATATCCCAAAGCTCAGCTAAAAGGAGGACAAGATTTCGGTCTTTTGGCCAAAGAAAGTGGCTGCTCCAGCCTTTCAGCTCTTGAGGTGTCACAAAACACAGATGGGAAGGTGCAGATGCACAAGGCGACCAAAGGAGCCAATTCAGCCCTACCTAACTTGGCAAAAAAAAGAGAAAAAAGAGCAGAAGAGCCTTCTCTCCCTAAACATTTGCACGTACCCACACGCCACTAGAAATCACACCTATATACTGTACACTTAAATATGCCATTCTGGCATGTTGCTCCACAGAAGACACCCAATCGGGATGTTGTTTTTCCTGGAGAGCTATACTTTTTGTTTGCTGCACAGAGAGCTCGGCTGCGAGTCAGGCTTTTAAAGGACCAGGATCCTGCCGCGGAAAGAAATGTGGTGCGATAATAATAATAATGATGATGATGATCATAATGATAATGGGATGTTGTTTTTCCTGGAGAGCTGTACTTTTTGTTTGCTGCACAGAGAGAGCTCGACTGCGAGTCAGGCTTTTAGAGGACCAGGATCCTGCCGCGAAAAGAAATGTGGTGCAATAATAATAATAATAATAATGACGATTATAATGATAATGGTAGCGACGAGAGGGGGGAGGGAGGGAGGGAGGGCTCACCTGGCCTGCGCCTCGTCCAAACTCTGGTCGGTGATGGTCATGATCTGCTGCAAAATGTCCCCGATGTCTTGCTTGCGGCCCCCCTCGCCTTCGGCGCCCCCGGCCCCGTCCTGCATGTGCTGGGACAGGCCCGGGTGGCCGGCCATGCCCACGCCGGCGTGCGAGTGCATCAGACGGGGCTGGTCATCCATCGCGCCCCGCTCCCGAGAGGCGCGGCCGGCGGCCCCTGCCTGCCCGCCCGCCCGCCTTCGCCCCCTTCTCGGCGAAGGGGACCCCCGAGCAACCGCTCGGCTTCTCCGCTTGTTTTCGGGCGGGGGAAAGAAAGAGCGCTGCTCTCCGGCGGCGGTGCCCGCGGAGCCGCCTTCCGGAAGCGGCGGCGGCTGAGGCGGCTGAGGCGGCTGAGGCGAGCCCTCCTCCCGGGCGCCCTGGAGCCGGCCTCCGGCTCCCTCGCCTCCCGCCGACGGAGCCTCCGCGTGAGGAGAAAGGAAGCGCGGAGAAAGTTTCCCTCACGGACGCTCCTCTCTCTCTCGGACGCCGCCGCCGCCGGTCGCGCGCCTCCCCGCCTTCTCCGCGCCTCAGCCGGGCGAACTCGCAGGAGCCCCGCCGCCAACGCCGCCGCCGCCTCTCGCTTTTGTTTCAGGCTCCGGCTCCGGACTCCGCCAACTGACACGGGGAAGGCGCCGCCAGGCGAGCGAGGGAAGGAGGGAGGGAGGGAGCCGGGAGGGGGAGGAGCCGGGGGAGGAGCCACAGGGGGGAAGGCCCGCCCGCTGAGCCCTCATTGGCCGGCGGACGAAAGCGGCGGCGCCTCCCACCGCTCGCTTCGGCGTCGCAGGCCCCGCCCACCCGCTTGCCTGTCACTCAGAGAGCTCAGAGGTGGGCCCCGCGCGCGCGGGAGGCTCCGGCCCTTAAAGAGGCAAGCGGGGGAAGGCGCCGCGAGAGGGAGGGAGCGTGGGCGGGGCCAAGGCGCTGCCCGGGCTGGGCTGCTGCCGCCGCGTGGCCCCGCGTGGGGCTTCCCTGGACAGGGGCAGAGCGCAGATGGAGATGCAGGGGCATTAAAAGTTTTAATGCATCTTACTCTTTTAATGCATCTTACTCTTTTAATGCATCTTACTCTTTTAATGCATCTTACTCTTTTAAATTGTATTTTAATCAACTTGTTTTTATTATTGGTTGTTAGCCGCCCTGAGCTGGGGAGGGTGGGGTATAAATAAAAAAATATTATTATTATTATTATAGCCCCTTCCAGGGGATGCTGCTGTTGCTACTACTACTGAAGTGCAGAGTGTTTGAGGACCAGGACATTCGCAGGGAAACCAAAATGCTTGTTTGCAAAGCTATTGTACAGTGGTACTTCGGGTTAAGTACTTAATTCGTTCTGGAGGTCCGTACTTAACCTGAAACTGTTCTTAACCTGAAGCACCACTTTAGCTAATGGGGCCTCCTGCTGCCACTGCGCTGCCAGAGCACGATTTCTGTTCTCATCCTGAAGCAAAGTTCTTAACTTGAAGCACTTTTTCTGGGTTAGCAGAGTCTGTAACCTGAAGCGTATGTAACCCGAGGTACCACTGTACTACCAGCTTTGTCGCCGTCGCCGCTGCTACTCCTGCTACTGTTTCTCTCATTGTCCAGTTTGAGCTGCCACACCAACTGCCACCACCATCAAACCCGGAAACGCAGCTCTTAGCCCAGGTGGTCCAAATGCAACCACTGAAGAAGGAGGAGAGGGCGCCGTAGACCTTGGACCAGGTCCACAGACAACGCTTCCTCCAGATGATATAGAAACTGACAACACCCCAATTATTGTTGGATGTATCCTGGCTCTTTTAGTTGTGCTTGCTCTAGTTGCTGTATTTTGGAAATACTGATCTTCCATGAAAACTGAAGAACCTGAAGCTCCTACTAGCCCTGCTGAATTTGACCTGTCAGAATTGGAACCCAAAGGTTCCCAATTCGAGTAGCCTTCTGCGGTAAAGCTGTGCTCCAGCACCCTTCCAGCTGATCGTTATTTCCTAACAGTTCTCATTTGGAACTGTTACTCTACAACTGGAAATGAGAATTGAAGGAAGAACTATGTGGAAAGCCAAAGCAATTTTCATTAAAAACTGGCCATCCAGGTTATTCAGCTACTTGAAGCATGAAGCAGTACTGGGCCCCAACAAAACTCTCCATTTGCTCTTTCTTTTGCAAACTGGGTTCCAACTTCCCTTGAAGAATGTCTCTTAAGTGACTCAATCAAAAAAAAAACACCTTTACTGTATGCTTATGAAATACGGACCACTCATAAACACCACCTCCAACTCCTCGAAAGATGATAAAAGGAACAATAAGTTGGGTTGCTTTGATATCCCCTCTCCTTTGCAGACCCCTCTGCAGGCTGCAGAAGTAAGGGTCAATATCAGAGTAGGCATGAAATACAGTACAGTGGTACCTCGGATTACATACACTTCAGGTTACATACACTTCAGGTTACAGACTCCACTAACCCAGAAATAGTACCTGGGGTTAAGAACTTTGCTTCAGGATAAGAACAGAAATTGTGCAGCGGCGGCGCGGCAGCAGCAGGAGGCCCCATTAGCTAAAGTGGTGCTTCAGGTTAAGAACAGTTTCAGGTTAAGTACGGACCTCCGGAACGAATTAAGTACTTAACCCGAGGTACCACTGTACTGTATGCTTGTGAAACATGGACCACTTATAAACGCCATCTCCAACTCTTCAAAAGATTCCATCAACGGTGTCTCTGGAAAATTTTAAACATCACCAGGGAAGACAGGGAAACTACTGCCAGTGTACTGGAAGAAGCAAAGATCACCAGTGTCAAAGCAATGATTCTTCAACATCAGCTTCATTGGCCTGGTCATGTTGTGTGGATGCCTGATTATCGTCTTCCAATGCAACTTCTCTATTCCCAACTTAAAAATGGAAAGACTCTCTCAAGTCAAATCTAAAGAAAAGTCGTATACTGGGCAACTGGGAAACACAGGCCTGCGAGCGCTCCAGTTGGAGAACAGTCTTTACCAAAGGTGCCATAAGCTTTGAAGACACTCAAACTCAGGATGCAAGGGAGAAACGTGCTAAGAGGAAGGCATGCTTGGCAAACCCTCACCATGATCAACTCCCGTCCGGAAACCCATGTCCCCACTGTGGAAGAATTGGCCTCCACAGTCACTTACGGGCCCAATGTTAAAACAGTGTTTATGGAAGACAATCTTACTCGGCTACGAGGGATCGCCAAAGAAGAAGAAGCTGCTGCTGCTGCTGCTGCTGCTGCTGCTGCTGCTGCTACCAGTCTCTTGGCTGCCATCAGTGCAGAGCCATGGGGCCCTCTGCCCATCACAGGACTGCTTACCCACACCTTCCCGCTGTACCCCTTCATGTGGCTGGACATGGTGCAGAGAGAGGGAGGGAGAAATCTGCCGGGTTCTTCTCCATCTCCATCCCTGCCCCACGGACTCCAGGCAGGTGCCGGGCTGTCTGCTAAGAGCATCTTCAGGCAAACCCGTCCAGCAGGCATTTCCAATCCCTTGTTACTTCTTCACTCCTGAATTTTGCAGATTTTTTAGTGTTTAAAACTGCTTGTTTCGAAGTATTCTGAATTATCATTCAACTACTGCTTATGAAACCACTTGGGTTTTTTTTTGTTTCAGTCCAGCAGTATATAAGTTTTCTTAAAGGACTTAAGTAAGTAAAGGACTAAAGTACTTAAATATATGCATCTGGCAAGAGAGGGGAATGAGCAGGACACCATCACCGCCTGCCGGTGTTGTTGTTTATCTTAAAAAAGCTATAACTATAACAACTATTGTTAATTATTCAAAATAATAATTAGACCGTGATATTGTGCTTGCTTAGTTGGAAATAAGGCCTGCTAAACTCACTGGAACTTACTTCTGTGCAAAAATTCAGGGGATTGGGCTGCACATACTAATAGGGTTTATTCCCAAGTGATTGTGCAAGATTAGGACCTGGTCCTGCCATGTCATCTGTGGCTACAATCCTGCATCCATTTACATGACAGTAAATTTCACTGTGTACAGAAGAGAACAGTACAGAAGAGTAAATTTCACTGTGTACAGAAGAGAAGAAGAGTTTGGATTTGATGTCCCGCTTTATCACTACCTGAAGGAGTCTCAAAGCGGCTAGCATTCTCCTTTCCCTTCCTCCCCCACAACAAACACTCTGTGAGGTGAGTGGGGCTGAGAGACTTCAGAGAAGTGTGACTGGCCCAAGGTCACCCAGCAGCTGCATGTGGAGGAGCAGAGACGCGAACCTGGTTCACCAGATTACGAGTCCACCGCTCTTAACCACTACACCACACTGGCTCTCTGTGAATGCAGTGAGAGGTTTTGTTGTTGTATAGGGGTATACAACAATACTGTGCAGTATTTAAAAAGCTGGAAAAGAGATAGCATGCAGTACTTTTCCTCAGGCCAGAGTTTCTGGGTGGTGGTAGAAAATAGGTGCTCCAGTTCTAGGCAGTGGCGGAGGAAGAGGAGTGCAGGGGGAACGCACTGCCCCTGGCAGTGCGATCCCAGTGGGGTGCCATCGTGGCTACTCCCCATCCGCACTGGGTGCCACACCCCACAGGCGGCACGCCACGCCCCCAGGATGCCTGCCACGCCCCCGCCTGCTCTCTGCCCCCCGGTGCCAGAGCATGAAGCTCCGCCACTGGTTCTAGGATGCATTGTTTACCTAATATGAATAAATGGATAAATACGGATAAATAAGAATGGGAGCTTAGCACACCTGCAACTTTCCCCACTGCTCCCAGAATTTTTTTTAAAAACTTCCTTCCAGCATTTTAAGCATGATTGATTAAATACTAGCATTGTTTTATTTTCTCTTAATATTAGCCATTATAATAAGAGTTTGATATTTTATAGAGGAACGTTTATAGCTGCCGTCCAATGCATGTTCACTGAGCAGGAACTATTGCTCAGCACGGTGGGAGCTTGCTTTGTAATAGACAAATATAAGAACGAGCTGAGTGATGCTTTGCCATCTTCTACTTCTGGGTGGCGCTGTGGGTTAAACCACAGAGCCTAGGACTTGCCGATCAGAAGGTCGGTAGTTCGAATCCCCGTGACGGGGTGAGCTCCCGTTGCTCGGTCCCTGCTCCTGCCCACCTAGCAGTTCGAAAGCACGTCAAAGTGCAAGTAGATAAATAGGTACTGCTCCGGCAGGAAGATAAACAGTGTTTCTGTGTGCTGCTCTGGTTCGCCAGAAGCGGCTTAGTCATGCTGGCCACATGACCTGGAAGCTGTACGCCGGCTCCCTCGGCCAATAAAGCAAGAAGAGCGCCGCAACCCCAGAGTCACGACTGGACCTAATGGTCAGGGGTCCCTTTACCTTTACCTTTACTTCTGGGATAGCCAACGTGGCATCCTTCAGTTGTTGCTGAATTAAAATGCCCTTCAGCCCCAGGTGGTACAGCCAAGGGTCAGGAATGATGGAAGTTATAGTCCCAGCAGCATCTGAAGGACTTCCTATTGGCTACTCCTCTTAGTGCTGTGCACATTTATTGCGGCGAATGGCAAAATTCCAGGTTTGATTTACTCTTGGTTGTTTTGTTTTTTTAATAATATTTATTCCAGATTTAAAGTTACAAAAAAGAAAAAGAAAAACCATACAGAATGCAAAAAAATCATTAACCATAACAAAGTATGAAATAAACAAGAAAGAACAATAAAATACAATAAAAAAGAAAACTTAACAAAAAATATAAAAATACATTGAGTTAAAATAAAACAAAAACAAATTAGACCTTTACATAGCCTTTTCCCTTTACTTATTTCCATGACCTCCTCTCACCTCCCAGTTTTGTATTCTAGTTCAGATCGTGTTTCCAGCAAATCCTTCTAACCTTATTTTCATTTACGTATTTTAAAATTAAAGTAATGTGGTTAAACCTCCTCTAATTCATCAATTTCGTCAACTCATTTTTGCTTAGTCCATTATATCATATCTACCAGAGTGACCTAATATTCTTTTTCCAACCTCTTTCTAACATTCTTTTATATTGCAGTACTTTTGAAGGTTTGATTTACTCTTGAGTGGCGTCACTGGAGGCTCATTTGCATTTTGTAATATTTGCATTTATTCACAAATGTAAAGGTTGAGCATAGATGCAGGTACAGCTTACACATTCCCCGCGCAGAGCCTAATCTTACCGCCTCTCATCAGATCTCAAGAGAGACACAGCCAGAAGCCCCAAATACTGACATTGCCGAAACTCAGCTTTCTCTCTCCTCCTGTATCCCACTTGAAAACTGCCGTCTGTCCCCTTGACTTCCTTTCAAAGATACCTCCTTCCCCCTGAAAACGTAGGGGAAGATTCAGTTTACGCATAGCAACAAGCCAGAAATCATCCTAACGAAACATCTGGCCACTTTTGCCACCAACTACTAAGGGGGGTCCCCATGAGAACTTTTTCTTCCATTAACTTCTCACATTACAGTTGTACCTTGGTTTTCGAACAGCTTAGTTCTCGGACGTTTTGGCTCCCAAACGCCGCAAACCCAGAAGCGACTGTTCAGGTTTGTGAACTA